>NC_056744.1:914891974-914971974 GCF_019279795.1 Protopterus annectens
TTCCCAAATTATGAAAATGTTTGTTTGTGTCTTTCGGCTTTTCCCGGTTAAGGGTTGCCACAGCGGAACTCCGGTCCGCTAATGATTGGCAGTAGATTTTTACGTACTGGCTTGCCGGGCCTAACACACAACCTTCAATGAAGGAACACCCATTCACGCATGTCGCTACACAGAAAATGCTCTAACTGAAAATCGAATGGGCAACGTCTAACTGTGAGGCGACAACGCTAGCACAGCACCACCACCAAATGGGTATAGTGTTGGATAAATCTATTATATTCACCAGAAAAAAACATATTCCTGTTCCCAGAAGGAAATTACATAGTTGGTGTATATGGGGGCACAAGCAGCCTCCATTGCTACACCAGTATCTTGCTTGTAAAAGTGACCTTCAAAAAACATAAAATTATTCTTTAAAACAATTTCCATAAGTGTCACAAATACATTTATGCAGTCTTGTTCGTAAATGCCAATTTTAACTAATTGACTTTCCAACCATTCCAATCCCATTTCATTAGGAATAACTGAAACTAAATTGCATACATCAATAGTGAGAAGAATAGTATGTTCTTTTATACTGATGCCGTTTAACTTGTTTAAAAAGTGGCAGGAGTCTTTGGTTATATATTCAAATTTTTTCAGCCCTCTTTGCAAATGATAATCAAGATATTTACTAATAAAACATGTTTTATTTATTTTGCCATCAACTATGCGTCTAAACTTAATATTATTTAATCCTTTATGTAATTTGGGTATACCAAATATATTGCTAACCATAGGATGATCATTTTTCAAATAGCTATGGTCTATTTCGTTTATCTGCCCTTGAAATAATAGGTCATCTATCAATAAATCTATTTTAGAACAGGCCACATGAATTTCATTTAAATTGCTTTCTTCATAGGTGTCCTTTGCTAACATATTAAACATGTGGTTTATATAATCATTTTTATCCATAATTACCATACCATTGCCTTTATCCAGCTTCATAAACCGAATATCCCTATCACTTGTAAGATTCCGCAACAATTTTACCTCTTCTTTACTCAAATTTCTATTGCCATCATTGTCAATGAAACTTTTTTTCTTTTTCATGTGCTCCCTAATATCTAATTCACACGCCTTCTCGAACAGAGCTACCATAGTATTAGAAGTGGGATTAAATTTACTTGGTTTCCTCAAGGTACTTATATTCTGTCCATCATCTCCAGTAAACCACATTCTAATATTCATTTTACGAGTTAACATTTTTAAGTCAACTAAATTTCTGTTAGCTTACCTCTCCTACCCAGAATGAATGAATGTAAAGCCCTTTGACAATAATTCGGCATGCTCTACCCCAAATTCTTTGCTAGAATAGTTATATACTTTGTAATCCCCATACATATTGGAGATTATAACAGGGTCACTAAACGCTGTAAAATATTGTGCTCCTTGTATAACATCTATAAGCTCCAAAATACTACCAAATTCAGCGTTTCGCTGATACTAAAAAAATCAACAATGGTATTATCCACATTTGCCTCTTCACATACCTGATGTATATTGTTAGACAGCACTAATTCAAGGTCATTTAAATTTAAATTTACATTGTTAAAGTCACCAATATCTGAATGCAAAAGTTCATGATAGCGGACAATTTTATTACACTGTTGCACTTTCCTTCTTGCTAACTTTTGAAGTCAATCCAAAGGAACATAACGAATCCAAATTAATAGAGTTACTACAGTCCGAATTTGAAAATGAGGTCAGACATTGCATAAACACTTACTTGAAGCAACGGGTCAGTCAAATTTTCTATCTCCATCCTGTTTGATGGTTGTTGTGGAATTTTTGCTGGTAGTTCCACTTTTTTGGCCTCGCTCCTTGTTGTACAAATGATTCGTTCTCCTCCCTTCTCGGCGGCTGCCCGTTCTGCCCATGATTGCGCAACCTCTCTGGTCATCTGGGCCCTCCTTCTAAAGGGTGCTCATCCTGTTGAAAGCTGCAATTGTAGTCACTACTCTGTGTTGTCATTTCCTGCCCCGTTCGCTCCTCCTCATTGGCGGTAGCTCTTTGGTGACTATGGTTAACCCTAGATAATGGATACACCATTTTATAGCGATATTCATCTGTATCCCTTGCAATTTTATGTAACTTTCTCTGAAAAATGATGTTACAACTACTATCAATACTGCTTAGCATGTTTTTATAATTTGTTTGATAATGTCCAAAATTGAAGTCACTCACAATGATCTCATTTTCTTGCTCCAGTTCGCTCATTTGCCGGGCTTTCATCTGGTCATTATATTTAATCATGATTTTCATTAACTCCAAACCTGTCCGGTCAAATAACTGGTGTACCTCTTCTATCATTTCTCCGTTTCCTTCTATACCATTCGGATATCTCCGTGATCGCAAACCTCGTGGCACCAGCCGTAATTCTATATTTCTAAGCAAATATCCATTTTCCATTTGTAATTTTTTCATACCGTACAGCTTCTTTTCAAATTCCTTCAAACACTCAGTTAAAGTCATATTCACTCTCATAGCCATACCCACTTTGCTCTTAGGATCTTGTTGGAAATTATAATTGTTAGCCTTCCATTGTATCTTGTCAAGCTCCACTTCCACATTGCAAGCGTTACAAATCATAGACCTACCCCCATTCTGCACTCGTGTTCCAGCATTCACCTCGTTTAACTCAGATCCATGGTATTGACACTTGGAGTGGGCTGAGTTAATGGAATACCCAAGCTGCCAAAATCATTGTTCGTACATGCAGACTGCTGTTAGTCTACCAGCGATTTGAGCTGCGCTGTATGCTCGGACAGCTGCTGGTTAATTTGAATAAGTAATTCCATAATGTCAGAGTTAGAGTCAGGATTTTCCATGTCAAACAAACAAATAAACTCCTAAAAAAACGGATGTACAGACTGCCACCTTAACCAAGGAAAATAGACCAACTCTGACAACAGGAACCACAAAACTCTCTGTATGCACTTGAACTCTTTATTGACGACAGTTTACCTAGGTTTCGTCTCTATTTCACAGCTTCTTCAGAACAACTACCTCATATAATACACTTCTTGTTACAGTAAAAATGTGGTTTATTTAGCAAAATGTGGTCAATGTACTGCATTTTATATAGGAAAAACATGTAGAAGTATACGAGAGAGAATAAATGAACATGTTTTAGATATTAGACACATGAAAAACACCAATGCATTAGCTAGGCATATTGGACAGCATCCAGGACATGAATTTAAGTTTTGTGTTATTCAGCAAATTAAAAAAGATAACCAAGGTGGCATTCTTGATGTACATTTAGACATTTGTGAAATGAAATGGCAATTGAGACTGGATGCTACCACCTTCCCGGGTATAAATGAAAATATAAGTATAGTTCCTATTTGAAGTTAAAACATATTTTAGGCCAAGTGTCGATTAAGTAGTTTATTCAATGCACATTTTTAGATTGAAACGTAAAAAGTACCTTAAAACACATTTCAGTGTTGAATGTCACTGTGATGCTTTCATATGATATTTTGATGCATTCATAGTGAATTTAATATTTATGTTGAATACATTTTTTAAAAAATGTTTTTTAGCATATTCTATTTTTACTACAAAATTGATTATTAATTAAAATGGAACAGACATCTTATGTATGAAATAAGTGTATGTATTTAATTACACATTTTATGCATTTAGAGAATTTTACTAACATTTATATAATTAGAGAGTCATTTTAATATTTAATTGAAATGTCAATAATTTTTTAATTAATTGAATGTTTTAATTCGAAGTGGGTGGGTATATAAAGAAGTGTATTATATGAGGTAGTTGTTCTGAAGAAGTCTGTGAAATAGAGACAAAATCTAGGTAAACTGTTGTCAATAAAGTGTTCAAGTGCATACAGAGAGTTTTGTGGTTCTTGTTGTCGGAGTTGGTCTATTTTCCTTGGTTAAGGAATAATATATGATGCCTTCCATAGTTGTGGGATGTAAGATTCTTGTATGGAGCGGTTGATAAGAATAAAAATAGGGTAGGATAAGGATTGAGCAGCTATTTTTAGGAAGTTGGTTGGTAGGTTGTTGGTGGCAAGGGTGGTCGGTTTCAGTTTTAGGGGGAGTTTCTTAATTTTGGAGATTGGTATGAGTGAGAGAGAAAATTGTGGGATATTCTCAGGGCATTTAGTTGGGTTATATGTAGGGTTGTTTTTGGATAGTTGGGAGGATAAAGTTAGGATGAATTCGGTGAAGTGGTGATTACATTGGGAGGCTATGTCCGTATTGTCTTTGGTGGAGTTGGGAGTGTGAGTTGTAGTTTTGCCTGGTTTTAGGAGAGAGTTGATAGCATGCCAAAAGTTTGGGGATCTCTTGAGTGTCTATTTTGGATATCAAGGAAGTAATTTTGTTTATCTAGTTTGGTTTGTCTCCTGGCCTGACTTCTAAGTTGTAGGTAGTTTTGTTTGGCTAGGCTGGTATTATCCTTCTTCCAGTTTTTTCAGGCTTTATCTCTAGATTTTACTAGGGCTCTAGTTTCCCTACCTAGCCATGATGCATAGTTTGCCTTGGCTCTGATTTTCCTAATGGGAGCAACTCTGTCTAGGGCAATGATGAAAATACTGTTAAAGTATTCAACTGCCTGGTCTAAACCTAGGGTTTGCAGTGGTTTCCAGTTACTATGTTTTAGAATAGTGTTGAATTCCTGTGTTTTTAGTTTATGATCATCTCTGACTTGTCTAAAAATGATGGGTTTGGCTATGCTGGTACATTTCTGTAGGTGAAAAGTGGGGAGATGGTCACTGAGACCATCTGGAAGGCAGCCTGTCTGCTAGTTTTGTTTGGGGGAGTTGACTAGAGTCCAGTCTAGAATAGATTGTTTATGTTTTTTTTTTTTTTCGACTCTAGTAGGTTCTTAGATAAGTTGGGAAAAACTGGATAGATTAACATGGTTAGGGAGGTTGTTAGAGGTGCAGGCTATCCAGTCAGTATTTAGGTCACCTAGTATGATGGTTTCTTGAGGAAGATTATCTATGTCCCATTGTAAGATTTCTTCAATGATGGGAGAGTTATTACCCGGGGGAATGTAACATAAGAGAATGTTGATGCCTTTTGTGTCATTTATGTTTAGGGTTGAACCTAAGGTTTTGATATTTTGAAATTTAGGTATGGGGGTTGTAGAGGTTTGGTATTCAGTGTATTTTTGAAGAGGATAACAACTCCACCTCCATTAATGACTATCCAGTCTTAGGGTGTTATATTCTGGTGGGAGGATTTCTTCATCTAGGGCGCTGGGGTTTTAGCCATGTCTCAGTAATAGTTAGTATGTCTGGGGAGTAGTGTGCTATGAATGCATGTAGGTCTGGGAGCTTGTTAGAGATACTTCTGATGTTGATATTAAGAATCCGAAGTTCAGAGATTTGCCTGGCTGAGAGCAGAGAGTTTTGTGGGCCTGGGTTTGGGTGTATGTCTCCTGATGTAAGTAGACTTTTTTCTGATTAGCAGTATATGTTTAATAGTGTGTAATATGTCTTTGTTGGATTTAAGTGGTATTTTTCTAATGTATGATGTTATGTGAGATTTGTAGAAGTGTAGCATTAAGGTGTCTTTAAATAAAGTAGAAGAGATAGGGAAGTGTGTGTGTGAGTTTGTATTTGTGTGAGTATGTGTTGTATGGAATGATGCGTTTTCCAGTGGTGTGTTATATATATTGATGTGATGTCGGTTAGGCATGTGAGTGTTAGGAAGAGAAGTCCTAGGATGAATTGTGTTTTCTGAGTGAGAGGTAGCTGGTTGTTAGAGGTTCTGGGGTGTAGGTCTGGAGGTATGTGTGAAGGCATGGCAGTTAGGTACTATGTACTGTAAGGTAGAGAGTTTGGTGGGTGTGTTGTTATATTGGGTGATGAGGGGTCTTTGATTGGAGCAGGGATGGGTCAGGTGATATGAGGTTGGAAACCAGTTCTATCAACCATTTTTTTTACTTTTGTATAACTCATAACCCTTTCCTTTGACTACTTTACTTACTCAGCATTTTGTATCCAGCATATTACTGATCCAATTTTGCAAAATGTCCTTTCTTTGATGATTCATATTCAGCATATAATTCATAAATGAGATGTTAAACTCAAAGTAGACTGCATATCTAAGTAAGACCCTCTATTATTCAACTGTTATTTATTTACTTTTATTTGTTGCTATGTGCCGGGTGGCCATGGTGGTGCAGAAGTTAGCATTATCGCCTCAGAGCAAGAGGTTCTCTGGTTTGATCCTCAGCTGGGATGCCTTCTGTGCAGAGTCTGCATGTCCTCCCTGTAGTCACGTGGGTTTTCTCTGGGTGCTCTGGTTTCCTCCTACATCCCAAATACATGCTGTAGGTGGATTGGACACTCTAAATTGGCCCTAGGTGTGTGTGTGTGTGTGTGTGTGTGTGTGTGTGTGTGTGTGTGTGTGTGTGTGTGTGTGTGTGTGTGTGTGTGTGTGTGTGTGTGTGTGTGTGTGTGCCTTCCATGGAAGGTTGTGTGCCGAGCTGGCAACTCGACACCGGAAAACTCTACTGCCAATCATGAGCGGACAGCTGATCCACTGTGGTGGCCCCTAACTGGGAAAAAGCCAGAAGAAGAAGATATGCTACTATGTACCACATCAGCAATAAAACAGACAGCAATGCAGGGAAAAAACTTTGTTTATCTCATTAAAATAATTGTTCTACCATGCAGAACCTGTACATTACTTCCAGTTCATGACTCTCATGATATCTCTGGTTTCCTCAGGCATCTTATGGATTATCCCCCCTACACATTTTTCTTCTTTATTACTATCTGTTTGAACTACTTTACTTTAATGACTTTTCTCCTACCAAAGACTGACTGACCTTTATTACTGCAAATGATGTATATTTTGTAAATATGTAAATAATGCATGTTAGTGATGAGTACTGCAAACTTTGATTCTAAAAAGAGAATATTACATGTTTTAATACTGTATGAAACTCATTTCACATACCCTACAATCCCAGGACTGCATATGCTAACAAAGTCTTTATAATTGTGTTTTCTGTTCTGCTCATCTGTAAATAGTCCACATAAATATGCAGACATACAATGCATAAAATAAATGCAGGATTCATTGTTGGGTACAAATCTCAGCAGGAACAACAACGTAATTGAACCAAAAGGTACAGGACGGCACAACGACTCCTCAGCTTGAACAGGTCACAATTTATTGATTAACGAAACAACACAATGTCCAGAACAAACTCTGTAAGTGACAAAAGTTAAGCGCTTTCATCTGTCTAATGCAGACTTCCTCAGAACTGCCATATTTACTTCCGTATCACTTTTATACTCAGTTTTGGCACCAAAACTTTTTGAAATTTTAAAGTGATCCCTCATACTACAACAAACTATTACAAACAGCTGATATGTATATATGTAAGATGCATAATAAATTAAGTAAAATAATAAGTTGCACTGTACTAACACTTAAAATTCTAATTATAAAACCATACTTCTACTATAAAATGTATATGCAATGATATGCAATAAATTGATAACATATCACCTACACCCTAATTTTATCATATTATTATATTAACTTCAGTTAAAATCAGTTCATAAACTTTAACATTAAATGTACAATAAATATACAATAATATATGATAAATAAATACTAAACATGTTGTATATGTACATATGTTTGTAAATGTCTCTATGCCAGGCTTAAAAATAGTTTTATGCTTATGTGATCATTAATACCTGGAGACCTAAGAGCGTCAGTAAATATTTGCCATTTGCTCTCTTTCTTGGCTAACATAGCCTTCACATTACCACCCCTTGCTGTCATCTCCACCTGGTCTATAATAGTGAATTTAAATCTATGTGTATCCCCATTTTGTGCTATATGTCTACTCAGGGCATTCTTTTTGTATTTTTTCTTAATACAGTACATGTGGTCATATATACGACATCTTAACTGTCTTTCCGTTTTCCCTATATAGAACGCGGAACATGCCTCACAAGTAGCTATATATACCACAAATTTCATATTGCAGTTTCCTGCCTTTCCTTTAATATATGTTCCATTAAAATTTTTCAATTTAAATTCTTCTTTCTCATTAATATATC
The DNA here is from genome assembly GCF_019279795.1 of Protopterus annectens. Lineage (NCBI taxonomy): Eukaryota > Metazoa > Chordata > Ceratodontiformes > Protopteridae > Protopterus > Protopterus annectens. Next base: position 914,900,085 of record NC_056744.1, read on the forward strand.
TACACTGTTTACAGGTGCCACATTTCATACTAGCTTTTTTCTTTGGTCCGTCATTTTGTGTGTTATATTCAATCATCATTTTCAAATTGGGACCTGTTATATAAACAAATTTAGGGAATGTACCTACCTTCTGTACTATATTTTCATCCATAGTAATCAACTTCCAATGCTGTTTAATAATATTCTCAATATATTTCACTACTGGTGAATACATAATACACACACCCTATGAGTTTGGTCCTTCATTACATTATTTTTCTGTGCAATATTCATTGTTGCCATATTGCCTAATATATTTTTAACATGTTATGATTGTCTTTGTAAGTTCTATAATGCTGTCAAATGTAGCTTTTATGCCCAGGCAATTGTACTGTCGAATGTAGATTTTATGCCCAGGAAATTGATGAAAATGGTCTGTGCACCAGCCCATATACCCAGTTATTAATTTAATAAATAGATAATTTAATTGTAATTTACTTTTTCCTGGAACATGTAAAGTTTATTGTTTAAAACTGGTGGGAATGATGGATGTGAATATTGCAGTTGCACACTGTCTTAAGCTTGCTTTCTCATAGCCTGAGGTAGCAGGTGTTTTGATTCAGTACAGCAGCAGCAGGGAGCACAGTGAAATACTATACCATGTAACACAAGAATGTCATATTTCATTTACTGCTGCCAGGCGTCATGTGGGAAGTTCTAGCTTTGCCTTATCCAAATGCATCTTGCCTGTACTTTCTTAACATAAAAATCAGTTATGTTATACCATTACTTACCCATTCCCCTGCAGGCATAACACTTCTGTTTTTGCTCCTCACCTAACTAACAACCTTATTTATTTTCCTAATGCACATTACTTCACAGTACATTGCCTGTATACAGATCATTCAGCTATGAAAAAGCAAGCTCTTGAAGGCTCTAGATTTTCATGGATTCAGTACCTCATGAGTGTACACACTGCTTTCAAACATTAAGAATTGGAAAAGGAAATCATTTTTTCTCCTCCAGTATCAGTTTCATGTGTAAGAAATGTACTCAAGTCTTCTTCGATCTACCTTTTATGACTAAATTCCCTCACACAAGATGAATGATGCAGCAATATATATGTTAATCAGAAAAGCATCCCAGGTCCAGCACTGAATACCATCTCATAGTTTAATGCTGTCTGCCTTATCTGCTGTACTACATGCTGTGGTGCATAAATAAACAGTACAGAAGCTTTAGAATTCCCTGCAGGAAATGAGTTTTACTCTAGCTCTCACTATAAATAGCTACATTTCTTTTTATTTATACATTTCAGCCATTCAAGCCATAATGAACAGTGAATAGTCCTGTGGCTCTCATTGTACTCCAGAGGTTGTACCCCCAACGTTTGCTTCAGCATGCATGCCTTCTAAAATTACATGCACCATTACTTTAGTTCACAGTGTATTCAATGCATTAGCTGGTGTACAGAAATTGTTACTCTCCTTGGTCAGCGAGATTGTTGCAGCTTACCTAAGGTAGCTGCCTCTTTCTTTATTTAGCAATCCAAGATTTTTAAGTATTAGCCAACTGCCTAAACCACCAATTCCACTAACTGACTTTGTATGGTGCTGCCCTCACCATAAAAAAAAAACATATATTTATTAATTTTCATATCTATAACATCTTATAAGTAAGATCAATTGCCAGTATATCTCAAATATAGAGTCTGGTTACCAGAATATATATCCATTCACATGGTTTACCGAATGCTATTGCCTGGTATTAGAGAATTGCATAACACATATGCCTAATTATCATTTAGCGCACTCTTAAAGGAATACAACACTAACTATATGTCTATAAAAGTTCTACAATATGCTAAACAATCTTTTTTTTTTTTTTGAAAATGGATTCATTTCAGAAATGAGAAAGCACTAGTCAGTCAGTGCATCTGGAAGGATGCTGGACAAGCTGACCATATCTTGTGACATAAATAAATGAAATATTTTCGGACATATAATGATGGATTTCTTAACTCCTGCACTTAGTAGTACTTCTCAGGTCTGTACTCACTACACTTCTAGGACTCTCTTCTTTGTGTTTAGAATGGGAAACACTAAGAATATCACACCATTTATGAGGGAAATATGCATATTCAATTTTTAAATGACACCTGTATTTGGCTGAAGTTTGTATTTTTTCTGATGATATTCATGACTGTATTTTTCCATATTGCTCTTTGTACTTGAAATTTCTCTGTGGGTAGTGAAGATATGAAATGGTGTGCTTAATATCTGAGGTTTTAGATAAATTCTGAAATTCAGTACTTCTAAATTAAGAACCTTTACCACAAATCACCTCCTCTATCTACGTGTGTGTGTGTGTGTGTGTGTGTGTGTGTGTGTGTGTGTGTGTGTGTGTGTGTGTGTGTTAATCAAAATATTCAAATGTCGACATCACTATTGCTGATGGGAAAAGGCTGACAATGCAAATGTTGATGCATCACCATTCATACACTTGGAAGACCCTCACAGCATGCAAATGAAATGAGTGTATTCACATATATATATATATATATATATATATATATATATATATATATATATATATATATATATATATATATATATATATATATATATATATATATATATATATATATATATATATATATATATATATATATATATATATATATATATATATATATATATATATATATATATATATATATATAGATAGATATATATATATATATATATATATATATATATATATATATTTATATGGGAGAGAGTAAAAATATACTTTGACCACACTATTTACAGTAGACTTCTATGTACTTTTTGGAGGTACTCCCTCTGAAAATTTAGAATAATAGTTAATGAACAATAAATAATGCTGAGTTCTGTGTTAAATCAATATAACAATTCAGTGCCAGCCTTATGGGGTAGAAAATATGGAATTTGATTTCTTATGTTTCATTATTTGTTTTTAATTGTTGCAAATATGACAGACAGTTACAGACAAGTATTCAAATTTTCTTAGACATTTTTGGCCAAACTAAATTATCATATATACTTTATTTGTAGTTTGTGAAGCCCATATCTCACTAATCAGGCTAGTTTAACATGTCTTGTTTCATTGATTTGAAATGATGACTTTATCATACATGAATAGAAGGCCTTTTGCACAAGATAGACCATCATAGCAATGGAAATAGGTTTGAATGAATTGTTGTAAAGCTGGTAGTTTATAAAGACCAGCACTCATAATGAAAAATTCATCACTTATCTATAGGACGCATTTTTCATCAGCCAGAGCTAACAGTTGTAATTGTGATACACCCCTAATATTCCAACTTCTGTTCAAACAGTTATTTTTTTCTGTTCATTCAGACATTTTCTTCTTAAGTTGCTTGAAATGTGCTTGCTTGCCAGATTATATTCCACTCCAAAGTTATACATTTAAGACTGAAAAGCATTACTTGATATCTAGGTAGAATCTTAGAAAAAAGATTTCTTAAAAATATTTTGTAAGACCTTACAATATGGGCCGGATTCACAAAGGCTTGCACAGAGTCTAAGAGTAGAGTAAGACTCCATGCTGCCAACATGTCCGCTGAGCGATCCAGGAACAGCTGGTAGGGGCGTGCAACAGAGCTCCCAAAATGAGTCCTACATGGACAGGGCTTGGATATGCAAATTACCTCAATTGCAGGCGAAAGCTATGCAAATGAGGTAAATTTGTGATCCAGGAAACCCGAACCTGTCCGAGTAAAAGTAGTGTTATTTGCAGAAATGTACTCAGTTGACAACTGAGTACGGTCCTGCAAATAGCAAAACAGAGCCATGGCAGCTCCGAAAAAAGGATGCATCCAGTTGAGGAAGCATGCCAATGGCCAAAAATACGGCCATTGGCAATGTTCACTGATGCAAAATAAAAATAAAATAAATTTTTTTTTTCATCCCGATCTCCGGGGTTTAAGCGTAGGGCAGCACAGCACAAACGCGCTGCACTCTAAAAACCAGAAAATCAATAATTAAGATCCACAAATGTGGATTTTATTGCTATTCTGAATTTACAATGCAAGGGAATGGCAGGCTGAAGACAACATGGCTACCGAGTAGAGGTTGCTAAGGGGGGAAGCTCAGTCTAAGAGATGTAACCAAACATTAGTAGGCAATCCTATGCAAATGAGGGTTAGGATAGTGAATCGCAAGTTTATATAGCAAATGAGCACAGTCAGTGGAGTGTAGGAGTAGGATAAGGGGAGTAACAGAGTAGAAGATAGGTGACATCATGAGGGGGATATGTATGAAAGAAGTCAAGCTTATTGGAGCCGAGTGGCATGTGTCAGCTGTCATTTACACATCATTGGAAGAGGTGTGTCAACAGGTAGGCTAGGTAAAGGCAAGAAATTGAAGGTGTATGCTGTAGATAACACTAAAGTTTCTTGCTGAGCGTGTATGTGCGCGGGTGCACGCCTGTAAACCCGATTAAGACTGTGTGTGTGCAAGCATGTATGTGGGCGTTTAAGTCGGAGTAAGCATGTATAAGGCTTTTTAAAGTTGTGTAAGTGCGTTTGCACCGGTATGCACGCGTTTTACCAAGAATAAGCAAGTTTTAGTCAGTGTAAGCATGTGTGCGCACGTGTGAGCATGTTTGCACTTGTGTGCACGGCGCTGCCCCCCTGAGGAAACAGAAAGGAAAAAGGAAGCACAACAAATAGTAGGAAGTTAACCAGGGAGTACTAGCAGAGCTAGCAGGTGCAAACAATCAGAATCAGGCAATTACACAGGCAGTACACTAGCCCAGCCCAGCACTTAAAACTCTGCAAACAACATTCCACTATGTTTCTCTCAACAGACACTGCAACACTGCAGTAAGCTAATAGAAGTGAAAACTGAAAAAGCTTTACTGAGACAAAGAAATGTTAGGGGCTGCCATTGCTGCTATAAGGTGACATATGCAACATGCTGAGGGTAGAGACAATGTGAATGCTGCTGGACAACTCACAGTGAGGAGACGGAAAAGAGTGTACAGGCCCAGGGTAACCTACCAGGGGCTACATGAGCTGGAGATAGTGGAGCACTATAGAGTGGACAAAGACCTCTTGCAGCAAATTGCTGAGCTGTGCAGGCCACGCCTCACACATAGAACCAACAGAGGGAAACCCATCCCAGTGGAAACCAAGGTATGTATTGGCCTAAGAATATTAGCAACAGGTACCTTCCAGAGACCAACTGGTGATATGATGGGGATATCACAGGCATCAGCATCCAGGGTACTGCACCAGTTCCTGGATGCCATGTCAGCACATGTCGGTGATCATGTATATTTCCCAGTTCCCGTGAGGTATTGGCCAGCAATATGTGTCTCTTCCAACAAATAGCGGAATACCCTGAGGTAGTGGATGCAATAGACTGCATGCACATATGCATCAAAGCACCAGCCGGTGAGCAGGGTAGGGTCTACTTCAACCGCAAGGGCTTCCCCTCCATCAACTGCCAGGTCGTGTGTGATGCCCAGGGCATAATACTGAATGTGTGTGTTGGCTGCCCTGGAAGCTACCATGATTCCCATATCTGGCATCTGATGCAGCTGTACCAGACATTTGCCAATGGGGACATCCCTCATGGTCATTTAGTGGGGGATGCTGGCTATGCACTGGAGCCGTGGCTGATGACACCCATCAGAAATGCACACACACCTGAACAGGAACACCATAATGAGGCACACACGCAAACACGAAATGTAATCGAGCGTGTGGTTGGCCTGCTCAAGTCACAGTTCCGGTGCCTGGACACATCTAGTGGAGCCTTGCAATACTCACTAACTACATGTACCCAAATTGTCATGGTATGTGCCATGCTACATTATATGATCCTGCAAAAACAGCTGCAGCAGGAGCAGCATAGGCCTGGGCCAAACAGCCCCCCACCATTGCCAAGGCCATCATAGGCAGAGCGTGACTTGGAGGAGGAACAACCTGAGCCTGCCCCAGTAGGCAGAAGGAGGCGTGCCCAGTATGCTTTGGCCTTGGCAAAGAGGCAACGCATAGCACATACACTGGCTCAATAGGAACCCTGGAAATGATACCTCTCTCTGTCTCGCACAAATAGTAAAAGGGATGCCTAACTTGACACCACCTGTTTTCAAATATGTATAGGGAGTGCAGTATGTGTATCCGACATTTGCAGCCCTGCAGCACCACCTGAGGCATGATTGCCATGTGTTAAGCAATATAAAGCAGTGCTAAACAGCTTTTACCACCATTTAGTATATGTAAAGCAATTGCACACACTAACACTAGCACAACTGTGGTCAATGTTGAGCAATATTGGGCAATTTTCTGTAATGTTGGTCAACGTTGAGCAATATTGGACAAGCCTGGTCTATGTTGGGCATAGCTGAACAAAAGCCAACATGCTCATATTTGCTCTACTGGCCCTTAAGCAGTCTGGTCTGCTCAGTATGAAAATATAAAGCAGTGACAGGCCTCAAACCCAGGATACTGTGCACTACAGTCATAGTACTGAACCACTAAACCATGACAGTATTGCACTGGTCAGCCTGTATGAAGAAATGTTGATAAGTCTATGCAACGTATCTCATGGAAACCCTGCAGGCACAGCATAATCCCTGTCGAGTTATGACACAAAGGTGAGCCCTGCAGTAAGAATAGAACCTGATTTTCAATACACATATAGTATAATTGTTAATATTGGGTGTGTTCACACGCATCAACAAATGTACTGGACTTCAGACAGCAACATACTGAAAGGTCACACTGGGCATGCTCACACACGAATAAATGAGACAAATGTCAGGCAACAAAACATTGAAAGGACAGACTGGGCATGCTCACACACTTAGGCCATGTCTGAGTATAGCAGTGGGCCACACATATACGGCAGTTGCATGTGTTAACACAGGAATCTCTCAGTATTCACCAATCTGCCATGTGCACACAGTTATATGACAACAGACACATATATAATATATTGGAAGCCTATCATAATAAAATATGTTCTGCAGATACTTAGGTTGTTCATAGAAAGTGTGAAAGCAAAGAAGAGAAAAAAACCTGCAATCAGTATCATCAATAAACAATGTGCATCCCGAACATTGCCATAGGTGCATAGGTTGATACTAGCCTATCTGCCCTAGCCAGAGTGTGTTTGGCTTTCGCAGCCCTGTTAGATTAGTAGACTGTGCCTGTGAATAGTAGGACACACAAGATAGGCCTTTTATGTTTGCTTTATTGTGCTCTGTCCAGCAGGGACCCAGAAGAGATTCCAGGGGTAAACATATGATCACCCATCCACTTGTCAATATGTCTCCTGTAGGGGGTCAGTGGGGGGCTCAGCCTATGCGGGACTGGGATCCCATTTCAGGGTGAGGGGAGCATCTGGGATAGAAATGTGTCCCTGCAGCATGTCCTATAAATATCTGTACTGTGGTGTAAGTCCCTGGAGCGTGTAGCTCTAAGGGATCCGGATATCCTGAGGTGGAGCATGTCCATTAATTCTGTGTTGGACATGGCTGTAAACAACAGGCACAGATTGCATCCGAGTAGGTGGTAAGCGACTGAGTAGAGCTGGAGTTACTTTAGCCGAACTGTACAGGGCATTTGTGTGAGTCCATAGATCCACTTGGTGAGGTACTGTTGTGGCCAATAGAGTTGCTGCAGGTGTCGGGTAAGGTATATCCCAAATGGGGCATTGTATCCAATCATGGGCCTCATGAGTATAGGGGCACAATGACTTTACTTGATCTAGATGTGAAACCTGTTGGGATAGGGAGGACTATATAGAATGTCTGTCTAACCACTATGGCAATGTGATTGTTAAAGGCAAGATTACAAACTACTCATGTCCCCATATCCCTAACAACTTCTACCATACTTAATGTATTAACACCTATGTGGTAATGTGTGGGCACTATGTGATTCCCAAAGGGGATGACTATGCATTTAATGGCATTCAGCTGTAGGCCATAGCTTTGGCACCAGTTATCCATCTCTGTCAGACCCTTTTGGAGGATGCTTGTGCCAGCTGGAGAGTCAAATATGGCACCCAGTTTGCAGTCATTTGCGAACATGGTCAGCCATATTCCTCCTGTGTTAGCCTGTACGTCAGAGGAATATATACTGAACAAGACAAGTCCCAGGACTGAGCCTTGTGGGATGCCATGTGTAACTGGTGTAGAGTCAGACATGGCACCTGCAATACATACCATGTGGGTGCTATCCCTGATCCACCTAGCAATCCATCTTGTGACATATGTGTCGATATCTAAGCTGGTGAGCTTATGTATGATGCCCGAGTGGGGTATTGTTGTGAAGGTTTTTGTGAGGTCCAGGTAGGCTGTGTGGACTACCTTCTCTATGTCTATGGACCTGGTAACTGTTTAAAGTTGACCATGTTCAAGAGGCAAGATCTGCCCATAACAAAGCTGAATTGTGTAGGATCCAGTGCATCTAGGTTCCCGATGTCTGTGTGTATGAGTACCATGATGATACGCTCCATAGCTTTGCAGACCAGACTAGATAGGCTTATAGGGCGATAGTGTCTGGGGTCTGTTGTGGCACCACCTTTGTGGAGCAGGACCACTGTTGTTGTATGCCATTCCTTGGGTACATATCATGCAGTAAGTCTGATATTGAACAGTGACTTCATGTGAGGGTTACGTTCGTCATGAAGCTTGTGTAAGATGCAGGCTGAGACACCATCCAGTCCCATTGATGCTGTGTTGTCTGCTTTGGAGAGGGCATCACTCACCTGATCATCTGTGATGTCAGGGAGGCTACACTCTTTTGGGATGAACATTTGCTCATTAGGGGGGATGGGGGGTGACATTTGCACTGAACCTGTTTGCCAGGATGATGGCAATGTCTGTGGATTCAGTGTATGTATTGCCATTTTGCAGTAACACACAGCATATCTGGGAGTTGGCACCCAGGTTCATGACATAACTAAAGAAGGCCTTGTGATTGTTCTTAGTGTGTGGTGCAATTTACCTTTCGAAGTGGGTCTTAGATGAATTCATGAGTGAACGTAGCTTCTTGCTAGTACTGATCAGAGATGCCTTCCCTTATTGGGATTGTGCTCTATCATGTAGTAGCACCCTCCTTTTGTTGTATAGCTTATTTATGGCCGTGGTCCACCAGACAGGTCCCCTGCCTTTGGAGGAGTGAGTCTTGTTCTTATTTGGGATAGCACAATCCATGCATTCCAGTAGGTGTCAATAGAATGTGTTTGTAAAGGATTCAGCAGTCTGAGCCGTACTTACCTCTGTCCCAGGGTCTTTGAAGGATACCACCTTGGTTTAGAGAAGTGTGACATTTGCTGTTGGTAAGTACTTCACCGAGAGGACCTAGGATGGGGATGGAGACGGGATATGGATGTTCAGTGAGATAAATGTATAGTCTGACCTTACCAATGAGGGGCATACCTCTGGTGTGGAACATGGAGTCCCCATGTTGGTGATGATCAGGTCCAATATGTTTTCCCCTCATGTGGGTGTGGTGACCAGTTGTGACATAGCATTTGTGTTTAGAAATTCTAGTAACTGTTGGGCGAAGGTGTTGTGGCCTGAGTACTATTCCCAGTCAATGTTTCTGTAGTTGAAGTCACCCCATATAATGGTATTTGTAGAGACTGTCATATCCTCCAGTGTTCCCAGGAAAGCTGAGTGGGGCTCCTGAGTTCGGGAGGGTGGTCTGTAGCAGGCTACAAACTGAAAAGCAGTTTTGCCCACTGTTAGTTGCACATGCATGGTCTCTGATGCTGCCTGCAGTGCTACTAACCTGGAGGTGTGTGTATCTGTGATGCATACGGATACTCCCCCTAAATTTGTTGGTCAGTCCAAGTCTTGTGGCCGAAAAGCATGGTATGAAGTATAACTTGATAGTACTGGTGTGTATTTGGGAGCTGAACCAGGTGTCTGTTACTGCACAGATATGGACATTCACCATACTGAGAAGAGTCTTGAGTGCGTGCATTCTGGGGTCTAGACATCTGGTGTTGAGCAGCATTACCCATACTTTCTTTTACCTTGTATTGTCCATGGAGGTGGCTTTGTCATTTGAGCCTTGCCCAAAAAAGGCACTGTGGGGGTGGCAACAGCCTTAGCCAGTATTTGAAAGTCCAGGCATGACAGGAGCAAGCTGTGCATAGCGAAGCTACGTGGCAAGTCGAGCATGTCTTCCCAGACTGACAGACACTGGATCCCCTTTGAATGACACCAATATGTTAGCCAACTGTTACAATTGATCAGCTTGTCTGTATACTGTGCCATCATTCTTGGTGAGGGTAAGATGCTACACAAGGTCAGGGTCATACTGGCCTGGGTTACATGATCAGAGAGCTTCTCTACGTCCCTTGTCATGTAGTCCAGGGAGGAACATCTGAGGTAATACACACCGGCATGGACAATGATGGAGCCATATTTGTACTTGCTTTGGAGTGACCTGAGTGCATGTTTACTGTGGCAGAACCTGCCACCCGACAGATAGCTCAAAGTGTCCTTCTCCATGTTTAGCCTGGTGAGTGTGACGTCAGTGTGTCTGACAATAGAGTCATCTATTACAAGTGTATTAGGTATGTTTTTAGACCTAAGGGCAGTGACTATGTGGCACACTGACTTTGTGAACCATGTGATATGTGGGTAATGTCGTGGGGTAGCAGTTGTCTGGGTGTCTGCTTAGGAGGTCTCTGCTGCCAACATCCTGTCAGACAGGCCCATACATACATACCCACCTCCCACTGACAAAAGGCCCTATCATCATACCAGGAGATATCACATGTAGAATGGGTAAACAACTCCTTCCAAAGCTGAAAACACGGCATCAATTGGATTACATTGATTCCCTATATGTGTCATAAGTGAACTGCAGAACAAACAGACCCTGCACCTGAACAGTCTGTTGAGCCACACCCTCTCTACAGGATCTGAAACTGTTGAATGTGTTACAGCAACATATGGCACACCCCACAAGTGTTGGTGCACAACAGACCATGGGAACTATAGTCCTATAAGCCTATGACGTCTGATCTGCAAGGCCATTGAGTCCATCATGACTGAAGTCATGAACAGAGCTATTGGAAGCCGACAAACACACAGCCCTACCAACTGTGGTATGATCATGGGCAGATCATGGTTCCCAAACCTGCTAGACTGTTTGCAAGGCAGCCACCCAGGACACACATCACTGAAGGGAGCTACACACGTCCCACATAGACTCTGAGTAGCCCTTTATCAACATCACAGACACATGTTGTATCCACAAATTCAACAACCTGTGCATAAATATGTATTGTCATATGAAGGAATGGAAATTTGTCCACAGAGAGATCACACAAGCTAAGAACTGTGGAGTCCTGTTCAAGCTGTTAACATCTGCTGACCTGGGATTGCATAAAACAAAGTGCACACACATTACCATGTCCAGTCTGATGATGTCGGCATCCTACAAATATAGCAGGAGGAAAAAAAAGCACCCACTAAAACATATAGCGCATCGTGTTAATGCATACCTCTGTAGTATCATAACATAGTTAGGTAGGGGTTTGAATCCTGCAATTGCTTTGTGTGTGTGTGGGGTGTGTGTGTGTATGTGATTTCCTGTGAGAAGAGTGCCTTTTTGGAGACTAGGTACACACATGAAAAGAGGTAGATTCTTTTTTGGCAAGTCTGGTGATGTCAGCATCCTAGAAATATAGCAGGAGAAATGAAAACACCCAGTAAAGCCTATAGTGTGTTGTGTTAATGCATATCTCTGTAGTATCATAACGTAGTTAGGTAGGGGTTTGAATCCTGTAATTGCTCTGTGTGTGCATATCTCTGTAGTATCATAACAAAGTTAGGTAGGGGTTTGAATCCTGCAATCGCTGAGTGCATGTGGGGGTGATGTATGTGTGTGTGGTTTCCTTTGAAAGGAGTGCCCTTTTTGGAGCCTGTGAAAACACATTCAAAGAGATAATCTCCTCTTTGGCATGTCTGATGATGTCAGTATCCCAGAAATACAGCAGTGGAAATGAAAACTTCCAGTAAAGCATATAGCGCGTCGTGTTAATGTGGATCTCTCTATTATTATAACATAGTTAGGTAGGGGTTTGAATCCTGTAATTGCTGAGTATGTGTGTGTGAGACACTGTTGGTTAATGTGTTGTGGGTTTTGCTTTTACAACTGTATGACATATCAGTAAAACAACAGTATGTGCATTGCACACTTCCGGTATCTGTTTGGCACATACATATATGTACACATGACCTCAATTGTTATCTGTGTGGAAAATACATATATGTACATGTGACCTCAATGAGTTCATAGGTGTGAAGCCTGCTTTCTACACAAATGCATCTGTTACCATTGACAGTCTGTGCTGCTGCTTCTCAGACCTTAGGTCACATATGTATGTATGTGTTAAGACCAGCCACTGTAATGATCTGTGGCCTAGGTCATCTGTGTCACACACACCCATGACAGTTTCTATAGAACAGTGTGAGTGAGGGTTCATGCCTGGGGTATATGTCAGACATGTTCAAACACAACACAGTCTGTCAATAATGGCCATTCATTACAGGTGTACAACACTTCTGTGGATATGCATACAAACCCCTTCATGCTTATGTGATGTACTGAGGGACATCAGCATACCTTTGGAAATGTGAATACCAAAGGACAGAAGACATAACATGTGGCTATATGTACACATTGTTACCCCTGCTACATGTTGTAGGCTACTAACAATGTGGTACTGTCGGGATACTATGTATTGTAAATGTAGATGACTATGCTATAGTTGGCTTATAGCTTTACAGCATGTGTTGGTCAACAGGTATCTGTCTGTATGATACCCTTGTGTAGGATACTTGTCTCATCTGGAGAATGCATTGTAGGCCAATGTATGCATTACCAGATCTGGACGGAGATATTCCTAGTGTGTTTGCTTGTACCTGGGACGTCTACATGCCAAACAGGAGTGGTCCCAGGAATGGGTGGCGGCCAATACCACTGGTTACTGGTATAGAATAGTACCAGAAGGACTCAAATGCTACTGTGTATCCTACATCTGTGTGTCAGTTGTCAAGACATCAGCTAACGATTGGGTAAAGTCAGGCTGTTGAGGTTATGTATACTACCAGTATGCAAAACAATGACCGATATAAACAGTATCACCCACAGCATATTGTCAAACCATGTCATACACACATGTGTACCCAAGTCATAACATATGTGTAGTAAAATGCATACTGGCCACCAATAGGAAATATGAAGTGTTAACACTGTGTAATACAGGGCATGTCACCCTTCCCATGTGTCCACTATGCACATACATGCAGATGGTGCACCTCCACCATGTTCACAAATGTACACCTGCAAATCTGTACTGCACACATCACACACGTACCATCCACTCACCAACACATGCTGCCAGTACCGCACACATCAGCCAAGTGGCACATGGGCGACAATACAGTATTGGAATTAACACTGGTGTAAACAATACTACATTGATAATCATAACTTTAATGCATCATGCCTGCTCAGATATACCTGCAAGGATATTAGTACACCTTGCTGTTGACAACATGCTAACATTGCTACACTGCTATTAGGTCACCCTGTGCATCAGCACCATGTAAGCCTGTTCCTGCATCATTGTCACAGATGACAGGGGGTGGCACAGTTTCATCATATGCACAGGGTGTGTTATTGGTTTGCCATAGCCCGACAATGACCCATCCAATTGACATGTGTGTGTGTGTGTGTGTGTGTGTGTGTGTGTGTGTGTGTGTGTGTGTGTGTGTGTGTGTGTGTGTGTGTGTGTGTGTGTGTGAGGGACAACAGTACAGTATGGGTCAATGTTGGTGTAATGTGTGTGTGTATGTGTTAGCCCTAGTTGTTTGGTTTATGTGTGTGTGTCTGCATGCACACAGTTCCACCTTGTGGCTGCCACATACAGGTGATTGTGGGACAGCCACGGACTGTACATGCCAGGCTGTACAGATCACTGTCTCTGGCCACGGACACAGTACCTGTGCCTGCCAGGGGTGCCACGGACAGTATCGGGTACCAAGCCAGACTGGGTACTATCGTCAGAGGCAGATGGGATTTCGACTGGACTCATGTCCCTGCTGGGACTGGCCATAGCCATGTGCACGTGGTCATCTAGGACGGTCTATTGACAGCCCAGCCCCAACATTGCTGGGGCTGGTACTGCCACTACGGGAGCGGCTGGGACTTGTGTGTCGTCCATGACGAGTGCCAGCTGATGTTGTTGCTGACATACGTCCACGTCGACATCTCAGCCGTCCTGCACTGTACTGGCACATGGACATTACATTGCGGAGGACATCTAGTGTCTCCCGCCAACGTCTATCAATGTCCTCGGTGTAATTACGGATGGAACCAGCAAGGTCATGGATACTGTCATTGATAGCGGTGTTGTGAGCCCTCTGTGCCCTTAGTCCCTGCCTGGTGTACCGTTCCATACGTGCCTGTGCCTGCATTACAGACCGGAACATAGCTGAGGTTGTGAGACCTGTGTGGGCACGTCTGCCAGGGGCATTATGACCAGCAGTGCTCCCACGAGCACCCCTGGACATATGCCTATGGGGTACCATTCCAGGTGTGTGGTTATGGCTGCTGTGTGGGGTTGCATGTGCCATAGATACCACACTATCCTGGTCGATGCCTACTGTATGCTGTTCCTCCGCTAAGGCCATTGGTGTTGAGGGATGTATTGGCAGTATGAATGTGCACATAGATGGGGTGGACAGCTGTGTACTGTCGATTGGCGGACCAACGACAGACCCTGACAAACCTGCCTGTGCCACTACACATGTGGCATTATGCCCACTATTTGTGGCAGTGACCTCAGGTTCCCTGCTGCACTCATCCAATACCTCAGAACCTGTGAGAGGAAGACAGGAAACACACTTCATAATCTGTACAGGATGTTAGCGCACATGCACACATGATGAACACATGAACACATGCACACATGCACACATGAACACATGCACACATGCACACATGAACACATGCACACATGCACACATGAATGCATGCACACATGCACACATGAACACATGCACACATGCACACATACACTACTTAGTCAAGTTGACACACACACACACCAACAGCAATACGGAACATATCCATTAGTGGTTGATGGTGCAGTACAGTATCACAAGCCAAAGAGTCCTAACACACGTGTCAGCATGCAGGATGTGTGTTGCTCAACAGCATGCAGTGCGAGTGTGGAGAGTCCTTGTTGATGACAGTATACATGTCTTTGATGCATGTGTGTTGTTCAGTGATTGGCCTCACCTTGGAACACAATGTGCACATGGACACAACATTGCTGTGCACGTCTGGAACGCTTTCCAATGTCCTGTGCACCATCACTCATAGGTATACATACCATGGCCAGATGCACACAACTGTCAGGTGTATAGCAATGAATGCTATGTGTAGTACTGTAGTTACTGTAACTGGATGTAGTGTAGTACCATGAGCCATCATCAGGCAGCATCATGTGGTCACTCAAGGCCACTAATGTTTGTCACACTGGCAACTATCTTGCTGTACCTGACCTGCACCACTTTGGCAACATTAACCATTTTACAGCCAGTTGTTACATGGGTATGTAAGGTGTTCAATAGGGAGCATTGCCTCACATGAATGTGTTGTGTGTTGAAGCATGTCACACCACCCCATGATAGTCCTCTACTCCCAGGTATAGTATGTGTGCTGTGTTGTTGACATTTGGGATATTGGAGTCTGACCTTACAGCAGGTGTCTACATACGCCATGTGTATCAAATTAACACTAACTGCATATGACAAAGTGGTGTATATTGTGTGCATGTTTATTGACTCTGCCTATACAATGTCCACTACAGTGTACCACAATTGGTTGGGATGCACTGTGTGTTGCATGTGTTTGAGGTGGATGCTCATGTTACTGGGATGTGCATAGTCCCACAGAGAACATGCAGAGCATGCATTATGTGTAGGTGTTTTACATGTGTATATGGCCTACAAGTCACCTATGATATGCACATTATATGCTATATTAAATGTAGAACACTCACCAGCATGGGTCTGCTGTCTTGATATCACACCAGAGGGACCTACAAGGATATGAGACAGTTTGTCAGTGTCAACAACTATGGCATTGCTGCTGTGTGTTTGCAATTCCACAGTTGTACAAGAGGTGACAGTCACAGGCATACAAATTATGTTCCAAATTATCAGTATTGCATGACACCAGGCTCCACATATTCTGAATACACATTACACATCTGGTAAATGCATGTTCTAACAATTGATCTAACAGTAGTCTACAGATATGCCATGTTACCTGTATGCTCTGTATCTACGTGCCTCCATGATGACGCATGTCTGTTGTACTGGTTGGCCAGGAGCCACCATGCTGAGGAGCAGCTCTTCCACTCTGGTGAGGGGGGGATGTGTTCATGCACCACCACCTGTGGCAAGCTGTTGTCTGTGGACATCGGAGGCATGCTGCCGGACATATCTGATTAAATCACTGCAGTGATGGTGTACCTGCTCATAAGTCCGGTTATGCATGCCTAAATCATTCACCCGATGGACAACATCCTGCCACAGTGCAGTGCGTCCATGCTGGTCCTGGCTAGATCTGGAGAACAGTAGGTTGTAATGCTGTACCAGGGCATCAAAGATGACGTCCTCCTTCTCAGGGGAATAGGCAGGCTTCCTGTTGTGAGACATATTCCTATAAGACAATAAAACAATAATTGTGAGCAAGTCATGTGGCACACTTAACATGCTAAAGTACAGCCATCAATGAAATGCCATATATAGCAACCTATTGGCTGTCAGTAGATACACACCTTTAATACCACATAGGACTGCTCAGCCCACAACTGCCTGACAGTGCCTGGCACATACTATATTCCAAAACATGTTCTGCACAGCAACAAAGTGGAACCAGTATGTAAGACTATTCAACAGTACATGGCACACTCTATGTGACACAATGCATCACCTAGCCACAGGGGGTGCGTATGAAGCTAATGCATGCAGACATTTGTCATCCATTGAAATGAATGTTAAGTACAGTTTAAGTACTATCAGTACACCACGCTACTTGTTGATAGCAAACCCCTCAGTAACAAATGTGCACATTCATCACTATAGGTGGCATACTGCTGTAATACACTACACATCTTGCTAGATATGCACATATATCCTGTGACACACATACCACCAAGGCCATGTTACAGGCATACCCACACACACATCAGACATACCTACAGGACACAAATGTATGGCAACACAGATCAGTTTTACCTGTGTAACATACAGTACTGTGTGTCAGCACCTACAAAACCTCATGCCTGAGGTTTGTAATGTGTGAGGACTACAGGTAACAAACAAAACAGTGTGCCCAAGCAATGCAGATATAAACCATACTGTGCTGTTTAGGCCTACAGCTTCAGGTAGTACTACTGTTCATACAGGATTTGTATTCACTAGTGTTACCAATCAATAAGCATACATGTACTGCTTAAGCCTACAATGGCACACTCAGGTCAACACCATGGGACTACATCACACCGTATGCCTTACTGCTTTTCCTGCCTAGCAATAGCATACGTATCCTTTGCTGGGATTTGAGCTACAACACTACATACCATGATATACACAGTTTCCCACTAGGCTATCATACATATACACAACTTTGACACATTTGCCTACACATTCTCCGTCACACCCATTCAACCTCACATAGCAAGTAATGCAACAAGTACATGCTTGTGTGGATCGAGTCCTAGGTAGCTAATAGGCTATTATCCGTAGGGCCTATGGAAGCCTAGCCATATGGTACCCTGCCCTTCCACACCCATGTAATGTAGGTTCATGTGCCCCTGTCATGCAGAGCCACAGTGGTGACTCCCGGGATGTGTTTCCTATCTCACACCCACTCATCATGATTATTCATGACAACTGCTAATGAGGACCTTCATTTGCTATTGATAGGTGGTTAGTTCCAGAGTATAGTATGTGTCTGATATGATAATGTACCACTCCAGCATGTTCTGCTTTTTCACGTTACAGGGTTTAGATCAGTACAGTGTGTAGCTTGTATGGAGTTTAATCTGTATATATGGAGCATGTCCAACACCTGTGGGTTTGGCATAGCTTTGTATGTTAGGCAGAGGTTGCCTCTGGGTAGGTGGTATTTGACACAGTGTAGCTGTGGTTTTGTAAGACAGTCTGCATAGGGCATCTGTTTGAGTCTGGTAATACTCTTTGTGAGGTATGTGTCTGGCGTCTACTGTCGCTGTGGATGTCTTCTGAGGTACATAGCGACAGGGCCAATGTACTCTATGATGGGTGTTATGACTGATGAGTACAGTGGAGCACTGACCTCTTATTCCATGGATGACACACCTTTTCTGATGACATGTGGACTGTACTCAGTTTACATGACTAGTGTGGCACTGTGATTATCAATAGGGACACTACTGTCCACCTTTGTCCCGTAGTCTCTCATCACACTTTCGGTGTTGAGTAGACTACCACCTATGTGGTAGTTCATGGGTACAAGGTTTTTAACAAGAGGGATGGCAATACATTTACAACATTGAGCTTGGATGTACATATGAACATCCATTGGTGTACATATAGATTTACATATAGGCACATATGCAGTCCACCTTTCATGGTGGGAATATCACTTATGCAAAGGTTGAGAGGGATGCAGTTATGTAATGATATTGCACAGTCCTGTGCAGAATGCATGGAAGGTAGTCTCAGCCCATGTACCTTTAGCAGGACCCCCTATCTGGAAGACTAACACTTGAGGAATCATACCCACGGCATTTAAACGCCACATGTCATATGCCAGTACTGTATGCTGTCTTGTTTGCCACACACTACCACCTACATATGTAAATGCACATAACAACCTGCAGCAACATATAATTGTCCACCCTTCACAAACAGTTGCAGTATGTCCCTTGCTCTATGCACATGTTCAGATGCTAATTTATCAGACACATACATATCTCTCCATATGTGTGTGCCATACACACACAGGGTCCACAGTGTTGTAAGTCCGTACACCTCACGGATGACCTGTTGGGCCTTGCTACAACATGGACAGTTGTCACATGTGTGCATACAGTAATAGTACAGGGAGTATATATAGCTGAAAATGCTAACATTACTATACTAGCCTGGTACAGCAGTTGCCAATGCTAAGCTACAAATTATGTTACTATCATGCATGTCATACTCTGTCACATCCAAGTTTATATAGGTGTTTGCACTACCCCCAAACTGCCATTATACGCAGTACTGTACAGACCATAGATAACATGTTCAGATGTTCGACATATAATTCTGAGGTACATATGTCACAGTTATGTCCCACTGCACACAGCTACACACTAATTTGTCCATGGCAGTAGTTATGCATGGCATCACTGCATACATACCTACTGCTGCCACTTATGCATGTTTCTGAGTATGTACTGTACTATTCATAAACATCTACTACTTGCCGGTAACTACAAATCTGTTACATACCTGTTACTCACTGTCAGGTCCGTCTGTGTATGCTTTTCAAGGTTTTATTTTATTTATTAAGTAAAGTTTTGTACTTATTTGTTATTATTGGTTATTAATTAAGTTTTGTTTTTCTTAATTAATATATTTCGGTTTTACAGGAGTAAATATAATATTTACTTAAGTAAGGTTTCTTTATTAAGTAATAAAGTTTGTCAGTAGTTGCTGACACATGCAATGTAATGATTGCATGTGGGGATAGCAAGCACAATCTGCTTTTATTGGTATCTGGGCATGTGCATGTAATGCCCTCTGCACCAATTGGTGCCCAGCATTTGGTAAATGCATACAGCCTGCTGTGTGGTAATTGCAGTACTCACTATCATAGCAACCCAATGCTATAACTTGCTAAGGTATGTAGGCGTAGCCCTTTCAGATTTCCAGAGTGGGGCCCGTGCTTGTTTGCTGTGGACACTGTTGTGTAAGTCAGAAGGTTGGTATACTTCTTATATCTGAAGCTAGAGGTGTAGACAGTGATGTACATGTTGTACTCAGGCCTGATTGTTGCCACTTGCAGTACAGAGCTATCAGTGTAGAGTTTAACTCACCCCTACAAATGCTTACACAACATTTATGTGACTATGTAGTTTATTTTCTACTTATATAATTAACTGCCATACAAACATAGTTATTGAGAAGTATTCTTTTGGCACATGAACTGTTTGTGAACTATTATACTGTGAATATTAATGTACTCACTTCTGCAGGGTTTGTGGTTTTATTGTTGACATTAGCACAGGGTTCACAGGACAGCTGGACAATTCAGGTACTGTGTATGCCTGCCTACATCCTTGGTAGACCCTAAACAAACACGTGTATTTAAAGTGTGGGGGGGTTGCTGACATACAGTGAGCATTTTGTATTATTGTGTGAATGTTATCTTACTGGACTTAAAGGATTGGTGTGTACCTGTTGGTTTATCAAGGCAGGTGGTCTGTCTGCATAGTTCCCAACTGTGAACCTATCCAGATGGTAGTCAAATGTTACACTGTTATTCTTTGTCTGTGCAACCCACAGGTGTTTTCATCACTAGTACAATGGCATTGTTACAGTCAGTTGCTACCAGTACATGGCTACATCCTTTGGTATTTCTGTGTTGTACTCCTACATAATGGTATGCTTGTGGAAGTCCTACCACAGCTGTTTGCAGAGTGTGTAACAGCAGGATAGCTGCTATGCCTGCGTGTTTGTGCCTCTGCCAGGCCTATGAAACACTCAGATACATTTTTGCATGGAGTCAGGGATAGGTAGTTAAATGTGAAGTACACCTTACACATAATAGAGACAGTAAAAGTCTAGACTTGTGTGAAGCAGTACATATGGATTCATACTCCTTTTATGAAGTACAAATGGTGCCTACTGTTATTATTGTCTGTATTCATTGTGTAATACTCCACCTTTCTGACTGACGTCAGTACTTTTCAGAGGGATTCAGAGGGACACAGCTTAAATATGTTTCACAATCAGGGACATCCCTGTAAAGTAGTCACAGTTAGGTAGTATGGCCTCTGCCCTAATCAGATTTGTCACTGTTTGTCCTGCTATGATACTGTGTGTGGGTTGTAAAGTGCCTCTGTAACTTTATTTGTTGCTAGAATGACTGCTTCTCATATCACACTCATGTAATGCATTTCACAACAATTGCTGGTAAAGATCCACAAAACAAGCTTTGTGTTATGGCCTTTCTATTTTTCCTTTACATTCAGTCATTGAAATGCATGATATATTTATTTGAGCACCAGGTTATTGTATATCTGCCTTGGCTTAGTGGTAATTCATGCAATCTATTGTGTCAATGGTCTGGGGTTCGAGACTGGCAGAGATATTTTATTTTGCTGCTGAGCAGAACAAGGGCCCTGACATAGAGAGACTAAGTCACTTTTAAGCAGTTGTAAGCGGGTTTGAGTGGGTTTGCGTGACGCTTAGTGATACTTAGCTAAGCGCACACATGCACACACTCGCTTAATCCCGCTTACTACTGCTTAAAAGTGCTTACTCCTGCTAACCCCCGTGCTAATTTCTTTGAAAGAAAAGAAAATGGGGAGATAGGAAAGTGGTGTAAAAGGGGGCATAAAGAGGGAAAGACAGTAGGAAAACAAGCTCGGAATGTGCAGGACAGGTGTAGGGAAGGTCCATAGCTGCCCATTTCTTTACCAGAAACAGCTGTGCATATGCAATAAATCTGGAGTGACATTTGACACCTTCCACCCCTGGGAGAGGGGTGAGGACATCAAAGTATGTTGTACTGCCAATTATAATTATCAGTTTACATATCCAGCGGACATGTGTGCAAAATGGGCAGTTATGTATGGGGCGTAATTTTTTTGTGGGTACAGATTGCCCTTTTTTTTTTTTCAGGTGAGAGTGGAAAGTGAGGTAGAGGAATTAGGTATGTTTGGGGAGGTAGGTTGGGGAGGTAAACAGACAAGACAAACAAGACGCATACAGGGGCGGTGTATGACACATGGGGTGGGTGAACACAATTGACGGGGACGCATGTTTGGAAATCGCAAGCCCATGAGCCCACAGATGGTAACAGTGGAACTGAGATCCCCACCCATGGGCAGTCACCACTGCACCTTCACAGACCCGAGGGTGGCTGTGCTGGGGGCTGTGTAGGACAGGCAGGCTCACCCGTGAGATGCACCACTCTCGTCTTGAGCTGGCGTAGGGGATCAGTGACTGAACGCTGGATCTCCCTACGCACCACAACCCGGACCCTTCAAAGGGTGACAGGTGGCCCTTCTCCGCCCACACTTGCATGGGGGGGATGAGCCCCATCCCCTGCAGCGCATCCACCCGAAGGTGGCACAGGACCAATGGAGGAGGGAGCCCGGGCTGGGCACCGGACCTGCTGGTGCCAGGTGCACTCACCAGCTGAGGAGGGACAGGTGGGTCCGCTGGGACTGGCCTTCCCATACGTTCTGTGATTAGGTGTGTTTAATTACAGCATAAACAACAGCATTCCAAATTAGTTGTAACAGCATGCAGTAATTGCAGTAATATTCCCATTAACCCAATACACCAAGGTTCCAACAGTTGAACAGCAAGCATAACACATGCATATATTGAATGACAGTGGACATTCCAACAGCATGCAGGGATGATTGGTAGCAACAGGCCACCATGATTGTGGTGTTTGAACAGGGCACATGCATCAAAGTGAATGTAGATATTTATAGAATTATAGGACATATGTCCCAACAAATGTTTGAGATTACACATACCCACTGAGGTGTGGAATTGCATGGTTTATGCGCATACAGTAGGGTGTAGAAAGAAACCTCAATTAACATCTTAAAAGTACTTTTAGTCTACACTACATTCCTAGTGACTGCAGGTGTATATCCCCTACATGTATTATTACACTTGTCAACATGCATTAGGTTGTGTAATGGGTTTGGCTAGTTCATTATATACCTGACCTATATCTGACATACTAACTGTCCAAGATGCAGATGTTACTGCTACATATTTCTTGATGTTATTTATATTTCTTTATCTACATATCTGGATGTGTTCACATGACATTTTCAGTTCAATTTGTACAGAACCCTGCATTTCTTGTAGCACACTCACATTTCTGGGGAACAAATTAACAAGCTACTTGTGTGCCAGATTTACTTATGCATGCCAGCCAGTAACTGACTGTTGAGGACTGTATATATGCTTCACAGCTACTAGCAATTCCATCACCCACTTTAGATGGGACAGCCCAACTGTGGTTTGCCAGCACTTATTAAAACAGTACTATTTGTATAATGCAAGGGTACAACAACGTTTCAAAGTAAGTGACACAGACACACTCCAGGTTTTATACCTTTATTAATTACATTACACACTTTTCTGCAGACTCTGTCCTTTATTTGATATTACAGTGCATATGGAAGACATATTCAAGACATATTATACCTTTATTAATAGGTTAGAACACTCTTTTTCAGGCTCGCTCACTTATTTTATATGATAGTAACTGCAGAGATATTATTTCAGACATATTTTACCTTTCTTAATGGGTTACTACACTCTTTTTCTGGCTCTCTGACTTATTTTATATAACAGTACATGCAGAGGACTTATTCAGGGCATTTTATGGCTGTATTATTGGACTACAACACTTTCTTTCAGGCTTTCACCCCTATTTTATATAACAATGCATGCACAATAATAACTAACCTGCCTGGTGGTGCAGCCTTAGCAGCCTATCTGCATAGGCTTGCTGATTTGCAGCACGGTCACCTGCAGCAGTGAAGTAAATGCAGGGATATTGAGACATACCTATCCATTAAACAGAATCAATTATCATTTCTTACATACTGCATTCCATGGCTACCTACTCAGTTGTGGGGCATCTTGCATCCCACAGGCCGCCTGTATCCATTGGTTCAGTAGGTCCTGCTTCCGTCTCTTCAGGTCTGCATGGTGGTGACAGACCTGCTCACCAGTCCGAGGAACACCTGTGACACTGGTGAGGTCATGAGCTAACCATTTCCAAGCCTCTGCCTTGTACTCCATCCCTTGGAACTGGCCCTGCAGGAGTCTTGACTCATGACGGTGGACAAGGAGCCAAACCATGTATTTTGACTCCTCGATGCCCCAACATTGCACTCGGAAGCATGTACCCTCTCCAGCACCAGAAATTCTAACTGCAGATGGGAGCTACAATCAGTTACGGTGAGTATTCCCACCTATGGGGCTTAAATATGCCGCATTTCCCGCACTTTTTTGTGATTGGCCATTTTTGAAAATTCTCGGCTCACTGCAGGTCTGCTTAGTAATGGTTATTTTCCCATTTATAAGTATATGTATGTTGACAGTGGCTGTTTATCCTAAGCTGTTATAGCTTAGTGGTTAAGTACTTTGATTATGGTGCACAGAGTCTTGGGTTCGAACCTTGCCATTCATTTTATTTTACTACTGTCCAGACAGGCTAGGGGGTGTGGCTGTGTTTAAGGAACTTTGCTCAATGTTGCTCCACGTTGCCCTAGGGTGCGCTGGTTGGCACGCACCTCTGCGCAAACTGATTGCACTGGGTAAAGTGCTATTTAGCTATGGGCAACTCTGTTGCACTGGGTAAAGCGCTATTTGGCTATGGGCAACTCTATTGCACTGGGTAAAGTGCTGCTGAACTACGAGCACCTATATTGCACTGGGTATAGCGCTGCTTAACTGTGGGCAATTATATATCAGGATCCTTTATAAATATATATTTTGTTCACTGATACATAGGCCATTTCACTGCTTTTTAGTAAAATTTTAATCATATATGTCGGGTATTATTTCATATACTAATTTAAAACATAAATAGGAAGGGGAGTGGTGGGACTCAAACCATGAATGCCTCCTCTTTGTGCGAATGCTCTACCATTACACTATTGCTATTTGGGTGTAATTTGCATAAACATTCCTTCTTATGCTCTTCCATGTCGGGATTGCTAACTGCAGCTAAGCAATGGGCACACCAGCGCACACATGCACAAATACAGGCAGCTATTTCGGGAATTAAAAAAAATAAAATTAATGTTTTACTTTTTATAACTGTGCTGGGGGTTTACAATGTCAGGGAGTGTGGTGTTGGGTACATGGACATTTGAGCGGACTCGCTCTTGTGTGTTTACATTTTGCATTTCAGAAACTTGCAGGAGATGGACATTTCGACTGCTCGGCAGTCGGACACTCCCCCTGCTTTCCTGCACGGTCCGTGTTAGACTTGCAGTTGAGTCAGCGTGCCCTCATGAATATTCATGGCACGTTGATGTCATACCGTTCAACTACAGCCTCTGAGTAAGACTTATTTAGTCTTACACAGATGGTTTGTGAATCCAGGGGTATGAGTATACCATGACAGTTTTTGCTGTGTTTCTAGTTATTGAAATGTTGATGTCCATATACAACTGTCATGTGTTTCTCAGTCTTTGCACAGCTAAACTTGAGAACCTCAAATTGTATACTACAGGTAAAATTTCTTGAACCAATACTGTACCAGATCCATGGTGACTGATGGCATCAACCTGTTGAGTGACATCATAAAATATTAATGTTTGAGCCACTGTGACAATTTTTTCAGTAGTTATCAGTTATTGCCTTCTTTACATGACTAAGACCATGAGATGTCATGGTCAATAAGTTTTACAAGGATTGTAATAACACTTGACAGGCTTAGAATAAACTTTGAAGATTTTGTACCATTTTCAGGAATCACATTACAGCAGCCTTGCTTTTTGGCTTCAGAGGGTTCACTGTAAGATTTACTTTCCTGCTGTCAGGTATGAGACCTTCAGAAATATAATTCTTACCAATGTAATTACAATAAAATAAACATTTACTGAAATTTAGAGTTTTTTAGCTGCACACCATGATGTTTCAGTCAGTCTAGAAGCTTTTTCAGTCTTGAATCATATTCCTGCTTGGAGCAACCACACACAAGTAAATCAATGATGTTTACATGCAGGTAAACATTCAATAATTTCAACAGCTGCCCTTTAAAGAGATTCTGTATAGATGAACTTATATCTGCTCAAAGGACTATTAAAAGTATATAATTTCAAGCCAGAATTTTTCAGCTTTATTTGCCAAAAACTTTGATTTGCATTTTGCACTGAAAATGCTTAGCATTAGACAGCCCTGAAATTGCTTCTTCTGAATTCTGCAATGGGTAATTTTCTATTTCACCCACTCATTTAAGCCTTAGAAATCAATGCCAGTCTTTATTTTTGTCTACCTTTCCTGCTATAATCATGCTGTTGGCCTATGCTTTTGTTTCAATTTGCAAAATAGCGACACCTAGATGTTCCATTATCTTTAATTCTTCTTCAACGGGTCTACTTTAGTTCAGCGAATGATCAGATGATCAGACGTTGTTAGGTCGAACGCTAAGTATCGAACCGGCAAAATAGTGAACGGCCGGAACAGCAAATTTTTTCCCAGGAAAAGAAATCGCTGGGCTGTCCATCCGGGTTGTGCCATTTCCTCCACTGTAGTGCGACCTTGGAGTTGGTATATTTAAGTAGGGGGGTTGGGGGGGCAAACCCTCACTTTATTTAGTATTTAGTGTTTTTTTTTTCTTTTCTTTTTTTTTGGGGGGGACAGCAATTTTTTTCCCTGTGAAAAAAAAATTGCTGTTCTGGTTGTTCGCTGTTTTGAGTATTTGAGATTTAGGGGTCGATATAACTTCGTTCGATCATCTGATCATTCATTGTTATAATATAGGCCCTCTTCAACAATCTGCTTAAGAGCAACAGGTGCTATGCATCAAATGGACAGCATCAGAAGAAGGGGAGATGTTCTTCAGTTAGACAAACTAGGCCATCAAAAACAGCATCCAAGTTTATTTAGCAGACATGGTTTCAAACTTTGTTTATGTGATTACTTCATTCTGTGACAGTGATTCTGTTTTATCATTGCACTGACTGTCAGACAAGACTGTTTACTGTAACATTGCATTTCTCTATGTATAGAATCATGTTGTTTCCATTCAACTTTATAACAATATTCTTAGTTTTGTAACTGGATTAATGTCTATACTTCACAGTCTGAATCATTGCCATGTGCCTCACCTCTTTTAGAAAAAATATTATCTGACTGTTTAACTTCAAAAACCTTCAGCTTTCTTCTCTACAGATTATTAGAAATTACAGCTTGCACTTGTGATTTATAGATTTTAGAGGCATCTATTCAACTTGTTGAGTTGCACTGTGTCTGTATATTTTCAAAGAATATTTGTTAAAATATTAGGCTAGTTAAAGTGTATGACCCACTGGAACTCATACATGTGCAACTCACCATAAACAGGATGTTGTACCATATCCTTGCAATATATAGGTCCCTTCCATATCCCAGGAAACTTGTACTACCAATCTCAATGTACTGGAATCCCTCACTGTTCAACCCAATATGATATTCATATGGGATCTCAACCACCCCTTTATAGATTAGAAATCCTATACCGCTTCTAATGCACAAGCCCAATGATTCTTAAACTTTGTTAGTAGCAACATCCTGGAACAGTTGGTCCATTCCCTACCAGGTCTACAAACATCCTTGACCTTGTACTCAGGAACATGGGTGGGCTGGGATCGATGTTCCTCACCCAGTGTAATGTCTTCGCTTGACAAATCTACATAATTGTGCCCTTTAGGAAGTCAACTATCCCAACTAATTACCATATTGATAATATATCCCTAAGAGTCAGTTCATTGGTCAGGGATCTGGGTATGCACAGTAGCCTTACCTTTGACCACCATATGGCCATAATGGTGAGGAAATCCTTTTATGGTGCGCACCTTATAAGTAAGGGCATGCTATCTAGGTCATGAAGGTCATTACCCCACTGTACTCCAGCCTTACTAGACTAATCATAGAATACAATGTTCCCTTTTGTATGTACCTGAATACATATATACAATAACAAGAGCAACCTCAAAAGTTCCTTACAAAAAGAATACAAGGCGTAACAAACCTGCTTTATGAAGAACACCTTAAAACCCTATCCTTCTACTCAGTCTACTAAAGATTGATAGCTTACAAGGCATCTGCAAACCCCACACATATGAATCTCCTACATATTCATAAGTCAAAGAGTACCAGAAATACAAGGTCTAGAGACCTGAATTTTGTCTGTGACTTATATGTGTCCGAGATATTGTCCCTCTTATGGAACAGGCTTCCCATCCATGTGAAGCTGAGTTCATCTATTACCCAGTTTAATTGCAACCCAGAAAAAGTGGATAGGTAATTTACACCTGGCCTGGAACCCATGCCCTTATGCACAGAAGTAGTTTATAAATGCCTTGTTCTCAGTGTCCTATTCAGATACAGGACATCACTATTTTTCAGGGAAAATTTGGCTAGGTTTAGAAAGGCCTCCTGGATTGTTAGCATAGTAACAATGTGTGAATCTATGAATCTTTGAATATTTGTTAATTTCTCAAAAGCTGTGTGACCCAAAATATTCTAAATTTAATTGTAGCATCTTCTAGAAAAGTTTAAAATGCTAGGCTGTTTTATATGTTCTCCTTACAAAAACAACAGAATCTATCCTAAATGTTTTAGCCTATGACATGAGCATATTAGCAGCATTTTGCTCATATATCTGACATTAAAAATAAAATTCTGCCCTGAGCTTTCAAAGTTTCTGGTGAGCAACTTTATTATTCACAATTAAATATTAACAGTGTCGCACATTTGCCCCGGTCCCCTTTAATAAACACATTTCAACAAATGATGTTTGATGACCATTATTAAACTTCCATAAACATAACTTTTATTGACCAATATTTTAATTTATTAATCACAGCATAAACATCCATATAACTGCAAACTAAGGAAGAGTGACCTTGCTCAACCTGACCAATAACCAGCTTTCGTACCTCTGCTCACTTATTTTACTATCGAACAGTGTCCCATCTCTCACTTTCATTTCCCATTTATTGAAATAAACATCCAACCAAATAAGCAGTGTCTTCATTGCCTCTTGCTTACTTTTACTTATCAAGCAGCGTCCAACCGCTCACGTTCATTTCCCAACTCATTGAAATAAACATCCAACACCAGATGGGGAACAGAAGAGAGACAAGCCTGAGCCTCTTCTCTGCTTACCCAAACTTTATAAAATAACCACACAATCCTCAATGTTCCAGAAACAGGCAGGGAGGGCAGGTAGCAGGTTCATGCCAAAATGTGATTCCTTACCCAGTTACACTTGCATACAACCTATTAAGCCACTCCCTGCACTTACCTCATTTCCTCCCAATCATCCTAAATTCCCATTTAAACCTTTCACCCCCCCAACTAGCTTTCTTCCCATACCCTCTTAATTTCCATTACTATTTCTACTTAACCCCCACCAGAAGATATCCCTGGACAAATTGGTTTGTCACCAAACCTCATTTCTTCTGCATTATTAATGTTTAAACTTCCACTCTTCCTTTCATTTTAATCCAAAGAAAATCCTGAATTTTATTTTATTTTTTTTAATATTATTTTATTTATGCACTATGGCAAAATGATTAAAATTTCGACATAATCTGTTTCTGATTATGAACACTATGATACCGTTTCTCATACCTGTTAGCACACTTCTTGCACAAAGATGAATTAATATATGTGTATTAGTTTCTGAGCATGATCTTAGATGGCCTTTTTGCTTCATTTTTATTTCCATTTTATTCATTAGCCTCTGTGTTATCATTAACAAATACATAGTTTTTAGCCTTTTTGTTATGAAACAACATTTTGTTTAAATTTCACAATAAGCATACTAATTAATAAATTGTGTCAAACAAACATGAATACATGCTTCATTTTTTAATACAACCCCTTCAATTTTATTTATTAAGTCATTTGTGTGTAACCAGTAATATTTTTCCATTGTTAAACAGACTCTACTAGTAATCTACATCAGATATGATTATTTAAAATGTCACATATTGTCAATGTCACTGTTTCACTGAGCTAGGTAAATCACTAAACTCTTACCCCCGGATTCAAGAAAGCTTGATAAAGTGGAACACGGAAACTGAATGACCAAATGAACAGATGTACATATACTAACCCCCGGATTCTCAAAAGCTTGCACGGAGTACGAGATCAGTGCAGGAGCTCAAGCAGGCAATATGTCTGCCGTGCGATCCAGGAACAGCCTGTCGGGGCATGCATGAGGGTTCCTGCACTAATCCTGCATGGACTAAGCCCTGGTATGCAAATCACCCCATTTGCAGGAGAAATATATGCAAATGAGGTGATTTTGCAATCCAGGAAGCTTGCAACCATCCGTGCAGGACTAGTGCTATCTGCAGAAATGTACTCGGTTAGTAACCGAGTACATTTCTGAAAAATCCAAAACGGAGCTGTGACAGCTCCAAATAAAGGCTGCATATCATGTAGTAAGCATGCCAATGCCAAGTATAAGGCCACTGGCATTGAAAACATTAAAAAATACAAAAATCAACTTTTATTTTTTTCTTTTTTAGCCGATCTTAGCTGTTTAAGCGTAGGGCAGCGGTGCGCAAACAGGATAGGGGGAAAAATAACAAAATTAACCTAAATTAAGTATTCTAACTAAAATCAATATTCTGCCATGTAAGTCAATAGCAGGCAGAAGACAGCATGGCCAGTGAGTAGTGGTTGCTAAGAGGGGAGGCTCAGTGTGAGACATGTAACTATGCATTAGAAGGCAATCCTATGCAAATGAGGGGAAGAATAGTGAATTCCAGTTTTCCCCAGCATGTGAGCGAGGTCCTAACAGTGTAAGAGGAAAAATAGCTTGGTGCAAGCCTAGGAGTTAGGTGACATCATTGGGGTGTGTGTCAGGCATACTGTAAGTGGACTGGAACCCTGTGGCTCAGGATTGCTCCTAGCTTAGCACAGCTAAGGTAGGGGGTGTGTCTAAACCTGCCTAGCACTCTTTACAAAGCAGCACCGTGCACCTGGTTTTACAGGAAAAAAAAGAAGTTAAACCAATAAATAGCAGCACTGTGTACATTTGAGCACTGTGTTTGCATGGTGCACCCCTGGGCTTAAACAGAAAGGCATTGGGAAGGGAAAACAGCAGTAGGAAGGTAATCAAGGAGAACTAGATTAGCTGGCATGTGAAATGTATCAGAATAAGGCAATAACCACAGGCAGCAGACCAGCCCAGCCCAGAACACTACTATAAACTATGCAAACACCTTCTGCTTTGGTTTTTCCTACACTCTACACCACTGGTGTAAACAAGGGGGGAACTTTTAACACTCATAACAGCAAAATGATAGGGGCTGCAATAGCTATCATACAACAACTTGTGGAAGACGCTGAGGGTGGTGATGTGAATGCTGTCATCCAACCCACAGTGAGGAAATGGAGAAAAGTGTACAGACTCAGGATAACCTACCAGTGGCTACATGAGCTGGAGATAGTGGAGTGCTATAGGGTGGACATGGACCTCCTACAGCAAATTGTTGAGCTGTGCCGGCCACACCTCACACACAGAACTAACAGAGGGGAACCCATCCCAGTGGATACCAAGGTATGTGTAGGCCTACGAATACTAGCTACAGGTACCTTCCAAAGGTCAACTGGGAATATGATAGGGATTTCACAGGCATCAGCATCCAGGGTACTCCACCATTTCCTGGATGCCATGTCAGCACATGTCGGTGAGCATGTATATTTCCACAACACCTGTGAGGCATTGGCCAGCAATATGCAACTGTTTCACCAAATAGCAGAATACCCTGATGTAGTGGGTGCTATTGACTGCACACACATATGCATCAAATCACCACCCGGTGAGTGGAGTAGGGTCTACGTCAACCACAAGGGCTTCCCCTCCTTCAACTGCCAGGTTGTGCACGATGCCCAGGGCATAATAATGAATGTGTGTGCTGGCTTCCCTGGAAGCTATCACGATTCCCACATCTGGCATCTGATGCAGCCGTACTAAAGATTTGCCAATGGGGACATCCCTGATGGTCACCTAGTGGTGGATGCTGGATATGCACTGGAGCCGTGGCTGATGACACCCATCAGAAATACACACACACCTGAACAAGAACTCCATAATGATGCACGTGCACAGACTAGAATTATAGTAGAGCATGTGTTTGGGATGCTCAAGTCATGGTTCCGGTGCCTGGACACATCCAGTGGAGCCTTGTAGTACTCACCAGCTACATGTACCCAAATTGTCCTTGTATGTGCCATGCGACACAATATGATCTTGTGGAAACTGCTGCAGCAGGAACAGCACGGGGCAGGGCCACACAGCCCCCCACCATTGCCAAGGCTTGCACAGGCACAGAGTGACTCGGAGGAGGAACAACCTGAGTCTGCCCCAGTAGACAGAAGGAGGCATGTCAGTATGCCCTGGCCTTGGCAAAGTGTCAACGCATAGCACATAAACTGACACAGGAGGGACCCAGGGAATAACACCTCCCTCTGACTCTCACATATAGTAAAATGGATGCCAAACATTACACTACCTGTGCTTAACCATGTGTAGGGAGTGTACTATGTGCATCTGACATAGGCAGCCCTGCAGCACCACCCTCAATACTTGGACACCCACAAGATAAGTGACTCAGATATGCCAGTCAGGGGGTTCACATACACAACAACAGTCACAGCCAGCAGGACAGGTGTAGAGAAACACAAACAAAGGCAGTGGTATGGCCTCTTAATGAGGCTTATGGGTAACCTCCCCCCAAGGCCTACACGAACAGACTACAGCAGGTCAGGCAGTGGGATGTCAATTCTGATGGGTAGGAAGTCAGAAACTAATATGTAGGTAATTAAAAGCTAAGATCTGTAGTACACTGGTATGCCTCTAGTCAGCACAATAGGTAAGACTACAAAATGAAATGGAGTACCCGACATACCAGTACAGTCCTAGCAAATGTGTACACATGTCAGGTGTACCCCCCCATCCTACGTAGAAATGCCATCACAGTCAGGTGTGCCCCCCCAATCCGGTGTAGAAATGTAGAAATAGTCAGGTGTGGCCCCCACATCCTACATAGAAATGTAGTCACAGTCAGGTGTGCCCCCCCCCATTCCTGTGTAGAAATGTAGAATAGTCAGTTGTGGCCCCCCATCCTATGTAGAAATGTAGTCGCAGTCAGCTGTGCCCCCCCCAATCCTGTGTAGAAATGTAGAAATAGTCAGGTGAGCCCCCATCCTACGTAGAAATGTAGTCACAGTCAGGTTTGCCCCACCAATCCTGTGTAGAAATGAAAAAATAGTCAGGTATGCCCCCCATCCTACATAGAAATGTATTAACAGTCAGGTGTGCCCCCCGCAATCCTGTGTAGGAATGTAGGAATAGTCAGGTGTGCCCCCCATCCTATGCAGAAATGTAGTAACAGTCAATGCCAAATGATCGACGGATACCCTGCAGAGACATCATGCTACCTGTAGGCGTACAACACAAAGGTCAGCACTGCAGTACAAACTACCTGGATGTGATCCACACATTCAGTACAGACGGGCATACTGGGCATGCCCACACACTTGGAGAAATGAAGGCAATGTCAGTCAGCAACATACTGAAAAGTCATACTGGGCATGCTCACACACTTAAACACATGAAGGCCATGTCTGCAAACAAAACACATGAAGGCCATGTCTGCAAACACCAGTGGACCAGACATATCTGGCAGCCGCAGTTGTTAGTGCAGACCCTTCTCAGTATGCACCACTCATGCTATGCACACACAGTGGATAGGAATACAGGCATATATGTAAGGATAACAACTATAATAAGCCAAAGGTAGATGTACATAGATGTGTGGAAGAGGGTGACTGTGACAAGGAGCCATCCAGGTCTGTCCCACCTAGCACACAGCCAAAGGGCCACAACCACATGTGGCTCAGATGTCACTCACTGCAGATACTAGCTACTGGTATCTCTCAGTATTACAGAGTATGTTGTGCACGTGCCAGCTGTGCAATATGACTGTACAAGGAAGTAGTCATCTAGCAGCTGTATACACATACATGTGAAATATGACCCAGGTTGTGCCCGCATGTGGCATGTCAACCCCTAGATGAATGGGTTATGGCCCATGCACACACACTGCCCTTCCCATTGCTCCACTATGACAAGCATGCTGAGGTCATCCACTGTCAAATACACCTTTGGGAGAGTTTTAGCCCAGTAATCTCTGTGGCACGTCCCATAACTGTGTACTGCTGTAATGTGATAAAATAGTTAGGTAGGAGTTCTAACCCTAGCCTTGGCAACTGTGTTTGTGTGTCTGTCAGTCTCTGTCTGTATAGAAGGGAATGCTCTTTAGGGTGGTCACACTACCTATAATTGAAATGCTCTACATTGGTAAGGCTGCTGATGTCATCCACCTAGAAATACACCTCTGGGAAGGGTGTAGCCCAGTAATCTCCATGGCACTTCCCATACCTGCATACTACTGTAGTGTGATAAAATAGTTGGGTAGGAGTTCTAACCCCAGACTTGGGAACTGTGTGTTTGCATGTATATCTGTCTGTGTAGAGAGCAAAGTTTTTTAGGGTAGTCATACTCCCTACAATTGGAATGCTCAACTTTGGCAAGGCTGCTGATGTCATCCACCTAGAAATACACCTCTGGGAAGATTGTAGCCCAGTAATCTCCCTAGCTTGTCCTGTAACTGCATACTGATGTAGGGTGTTAAAGTAGTTAGGTAGGTATTCTAATCCCAGACATGGCAAGTGAGTGTATATGCCTGTCTGTGTAGAGATCAATGCTTTTTAGGGTAGTCACACTCCCTACAATTCAAATGCTAAACTTTGGCAAGGCTGCTGATGTCATCCACCTAGAAATACACCTCTGGGAAAACTATAGCTCAGTAATCTCTGTAACACCTTCTGTAACTGTGTACTGCTGTAGTGTGATAAAGTGGTTAGACAGGTGCTTTAATCCCAAACGTGGCAAGTTTGTGTGTTTGTCTGTGTAGAGACCAATGCTTTTTAGGGTAGTCACACTCCTTATAATTCAAATGCTCAACTTTGGCAAAGCTGCTGATGTCATCCACCTAGAAATACACCTCTGGGAAGGTTGTAGCCCAGTAATCTCCGTAGTGCGTGCCATAACAGCATACTGCTTTAGTGTGATTTAGAACTCTGGTAGGGTTCTATTTCCACCCATGGCAGTTCTGGATGTTTTGTGTGTGTTTCAATGTCTGTGTAGGGAGCAATGCATTATAGGCTAGTCACACTCAGTACAATTCAAATACCCTACTTTGGCAATCCTGTTCATGTCATTCATTGTGAAATAAACCTTTGGGGAAGGAGTTCTCCAGTAATCCCTGCTGTGTGTCATATAACAACTCCATGCTGTAGTGTGATATAGGCCTCTGTTAAGGGTTCTATGCCCACACATGTTGGTTGTGGACATTTTGTGTGTGTGTCACTGTCTGTGTAGGGAGCAATGCATTTTAGCCTAGTCACATTCACTACAATTCGAATGTCCTACTTTGGCAATCTGGCTGATGTCATCCAATGTGATATACACCTTTGGGGAAAGGAGTAATAAACTAGTTAGGCAGAGGTTCTACACCCAGACATGACAGGTGTGTGTGTGTGTGTGTATGTGTGTGTGTATGTGTGTGTGTTTGTGTGTGTGTGTGTGTGTGTGTGTGTGTGTGTGTGTGTGTGTGTGTGTGTGTGTGTGTGTGTGTGTGTGTGTGTGTGTGTGTGTGTGTGTGTGTGTGTGTGTAACCCATATCCTGTGTGGAGGTGGGTGGGAGTGTGTGACACCTGGGCCCAATGTGAAGTGGGTTTTGCAAATTTATTATAAGGTGGCCTTAGTAAATATCACAATGTCCACTGTACATTACTGATGTGAAATAGCCGAGAGACTGGGGTGCAAATCCATACCCATACATGTGACATCAAGGCCAGGCAATCACAGTTAGCAACCCCAGTATTACCCAGAGCATACTCTCAAACCATGTTTCATACTCACACACACATGCCAAGGCAACAGCCAATATGTGGGTAGTACACTGCATATTGGCCACTGATAGTAACTATGGAGTGATTGCAGTGGGCTACAGAGGGCATGGCACCCTATCCATCTGTCCAATAGGCATGTATTTGCAGACAGTGCACCTTCCCCATGTTCCCCACTGGACACCTGCAACACCTGTGGTGCCATCCCAGTGACCCACAAAGGACATACCATGCCTGAAAACATGCTCTGTATGGACAGATTCCACTGACCCCATGGAATGCCATTAGGATGCTATCAATGTAGGTGCAGGGTAAACCTGCTGTCCATTACTAGTTCCCGCCACAGGTGGCCAAGACTGGTACATCTGATGATAATCTATGTACACAACATGGGCTAGACACCTCAGGTACAGTTCCACATGTCACTATACATGCATGTGGGAGGTGTGCACATCCCAGACACATTCCATGTCATGGACGAAGGAACACATAGATGGCAAGCGATGCACAGCATTGGCCACATGCAATAGTCACCCAGGTGACTGGATGGTGGTTACAATGCCCACCTGTGGGGCCAAATGCAGAAACTACAGCCCTGAGCCACAATGCAGACCATTGTCATGTGGCCTGATGCCAAGGTATACCCATCACCTAGCCTTGTATAGCCATCTGGCACAGTCAACCACCACACACCCATGCAGAAATGACCTATGCATGTCAGTACTGGCACTCTGTGTGTTTGTGTGTGTTGTATGATGCGTACGATCACATCCACACTCACTACAACCCGCATTGGCATACTGAAGCATGCTGTCTGATGTCAGACATCTCCCCATACCCTTTGCCCATATAACCTCTGTATGGCCAGTGTGGTGCATGTGATACCTACACAGTAATGTGTTGTGGCAATCTCACTAGTGATGAGTTGTAATCCTGGCCCTGCCAAGTGTGTCAGTGTGTGTGCATCCCTGTGAGAGTGTGGCTGTGTTAACGATAGCACCTGTTCATGTGGACAGGCATGTGTACTTCACCGACCGTATAGCTAAAATATTCCTGTTGCAAATGTCACTCACCATCACATATATGTTCTGAGGGCTCTGCACCAGGTAACCTATGTGGTGCATCCAGTAACTGCATAGAACGGTGACAGCATTACATAGTTGTCAGGGTTTGATACCCTGTGCCAGTGGGTTTGTGATACAAGCATGGTTAATTTTTACTCTCCCACTCCTCCCTAACTTGTCTTTGCCTCTGTCTGCCTCTCTCCCTCCCTCACTGGTGGATGTGGAGACCTACACCTGCTTTGCTTAGGCAGCAGCATGTGTATTGTAGGTAATGCTCATGATCAGCTGATGGCCTCTGCATGAATTGCAGCCCACCCCTAGCTGATTGCATGTGGAACAGCTATGGTAACATTCCCATAGCCAATTGCATGGAAACACACTCCATTATCTAGGAACATCATGTTAGTGTTGAGCCTTTTCATTCACTGTGAGCAGGAACTCGATCTGTTGTTTGGCAAACAGCATCTCAGATGGATTGGGGATTTACCTCTGACAACATACACTGTGGAAACAGGCCAACACACAGGAGGGGGATGTGCCTGACCAGACTACGGACTGTAAGTGCTGCTATACTGCATTCAGAGTAATGTTGGTTTATCAGGGTGTGTGTGGATATGGCTGTCCTACATGTATTAATTCCTGCCATGTCAGTTCTATGTTTATGAGGACTCCCCATCTTTAGGGTGATCTGCAGACTGGGCAGTATGTGGTGCCTTTGGTTTCATGTGTTACCCAGAGAGCATGTATCTGTGAACTGCAGAAGGTAGTGTGAGGACTGCAGTCTGTAGATGGTGAAAGCCTTGACAGTTACTGACTTCATATCCCTCATAGGACATATGTTGCAACAAACCCTGTTACAACAGTAAATGTATGATGTTATCACAGCAAAATGTCAATATTGGCCCTGTTTATGTGCTTCCAGCCACAACTCAGTCAAACTTTGTACAGATGTAATGCATTAAGAGGTGCATATGTGCTCTACACCATAATTCGTGTCATCATATCTGATAACAAGCCAGTGAGATATCAGACTGCTACACGTTATGTACAGCAGGGGTTATATTTGATGACATAACCTGGACATGCTGTGGTTGTTTGTATAGTACTGAGGTCTATGTACTTATGGTGAATGCCGACAGTCTGTGTATTGTTAATATGTACCTTGGCTTGTGCACAGACTGTGGTATATGTCATCGTCCTAGGTCCTGTACTATCTGATGTTACATGCTGCTCCACTGTATGTTACTGTATTGGCTTACATGTTTGTAGGGCCATACACACTCATGCTCTGTACCACAGACGGGCATCAGACCACACTGTGTAGTGGCCCAGTATATGTAGGGTTAGTGTGTGAGTGGCACATATGAGGATGGTGTTGAACAGATAGTCCATCTACTGTAATATTATGCTAGCTTACCATATGTGGCTGTGTTCACATTGGTTGTGGTTATGCACTTTCACACAGGTACATCTTACACTGTGCTGTGACATGCCTGTAGAGCCTGCTATATATGCAGGTACATGTGCATTCCCCAATAGGAGATGTAGGCCAGTGTTGAGCCAGTCTGCCTGTAGCCTGCACAGTGCTTTGTTACATGTCTAGTAGCTTAGTGTACTTACCCAGTGAGGTTTCATGTCCAGATACTTGCCAGATGTACTGCTGCCGGGCCTTCCTTAACAGTCATGTATGTCAGACAGAGCGGTGGGATGCTGTACAGATGTATGTCAATATCTAGTGGGTAGTATGTGCCCATGGCACCTCTGTACCAGCAGTTATTATGTGTCAGGACAAACAGGGGTGTATGAATGTATAACCTATGGGGGTGAATGTATACCAGTCATTATGTGTTATACCCATCTACATGGCTGTTAATATCTATATTGTCAGGCTTGGTCCACATGTTCTGCACTAAGGGGGTCTGTGTATACCTCTGGACTGTACACAGTGTGTCAGAATGTCCATATCTACTGACCAATATCTCTGCTGTAGTCCACAGGAGCATTATGTGCTTGCAGCTGTACTGTACTATGATGCCCTTAGGATGTCTGTCAGTAGTTAATGGCGCACATGTGAAAATCAGATGTGACCTTCCACACACACCATGCCTGTGATGACAATCCCTATTACAGTAGCAATAGTCTTATAATATACCTGCTATACATGCCTGACAAACCCTTGCACTACAAAGGTGGAACTATAGGGCTGAA
Organism: Protopterus annectens; assembly: GCF_019279795.1. Classification (NCBI taxonomy): domain Eukaryota; kingdom Metazoa; phylum Chordata; order Ceratodontiformes; family Protopteridae; genus Protopterus; species Protopterus annectens. The sequence continues at coordinate 914,939,387 of NC_056744.1, forward strand.
GTAGGGCTACACCCCATGTTCAGGACATATGGTGAATATATATGTACATATGATTATCCAGATATCTATATAGATAATTACACATGTACATATTGACATATATAGATGGGTGTGTATATGTACATTGATATGTATATACACACCCAGATATATACATATACAGAGCAGTATATGTCTATACATATACAGATAGAGATACTTATGCAAATATACATATACCACACTGCCATGCCTGCCAACAGTCCACTGCTGTTGTATCCCCCACACATACTGTGGGGCTGGGGCCATATATGTGTGCTCATATGCACTCCAGAGGCCAGTGTATGTAACAGTGGTATATAGCCCTGTATTATTGAGTCTAGGAGGGGGATGCACCATACATAACCTAGGCTGTTACAAAATGTGGGGGTATCAGAAGTGAGCTGCCTTAAGGTATCTGGATGTACAGTACCATACATGTCACCTATCTTGACATTACTTACATAAAGTGGGTTACTGCAGGCCTACTGCCTCCTGCCATACAGACTGTTCTGTTTGCAAGTGTGCCTGTGATGGTGTCAGTTATGCCTTGTCATGTAACAGTTACATCCCATTTGGTCAACTGAAGTCTTTACCACCAAGTGATTGTGTACAGAGTGTAGATAGAGGCTGCTGCACTATACACCTGCATCACTTACTGTTGATTGTGTGGTATCCTGTGGCCAAGTATGTCTTTACTATCATATGATTTGAAGGGCTTGACCTGGGCAGCAACAGCTGTGGACCTTTCCTTACTACTGTATTAGTATAACTGTTTCAAAGTTGCATTACTCTGTTGATACAGATGTTAGTGTCTGAACAGCTATATGACATGGCATATAAATCTGTAATAGTACACAAATAAAGGTATTCCATTTCTGCAAACCTGTGTGGTGTTTATCCTATAACTTCTCTGTGGGTATATGTTGCAGACAATGAATGTCAGTTGTGTAGGTAGCTCATCCAGTGTCCAGTTGTTAGGGTGTTAACTGTAGGCATAGTGGCTGTACCATAATGTGTGCACCTACTACATAAGTATCTTACTGTACATAATCTCTGCGTGTGTATGTGTAGTCACATGTATATATATATATATATATATATATATATATATATATATATATGTGTATCTGTATGTGCATATATGTGTCTGTTTATATGTATCCTGGGGATGTTGATAGCTTCCACATTTTACATTTCCTATGGGTGTCAGACTGTACTGCATGATATGTTATCAATACCAGCCTGATGTCATACAGGTGGGATGCAGTACTGTTAACACCTTGTGCCCATGTCATATCAGGTCTTGGGTATGGGATCTGCAACACTTGGTAGTGTATTGCAGGGTGGACATGTTTGGCTGGGGGGGGTATGCCAATTCGTACAAGACGTATTTTGTTTGGGGCTTCTCAACCCCATTAATGGTGCATGTGGACATATATGTTTCTGTTAATCTACCATTGCTATCTACAGACGTGTGACCATATATACCTATATATATATATATATATATATATATATATATATATATATATATCTGCTTACATATATATAACTATGTCCATATATACGTACATAGATATATATCTGCGTACATATACTGTGTATATGTAGACATATAGGTGTAGACATATATATGTGTCGATGTAGGCATTTGCATGTATATATGTTCATATATATTTATATATGTGTATATATTTCTAAATATATATATATATATATATATATATATATATATATATATATATATATATATATATATACATACATATATATAGATATGTTGTATCTGTTTAGATATTAATATATTTGCACACACACATACATCTAAATGTTGGTATACATTCTCTGTATTGTTGCATGACTGGGCTGGATTATATGTTTCTGAAAATATCAGATTTATGTATATCTGGCATGGCTTAGTGGTGAATCACTTTGTCTATGATGTGCAGAGTCCTGGTTCGAGCCTTCCAGATGCTGTTTATTTTATTGCTGGGCAGAACACGGGCCAGTGGATACATAGTGATTAAGACACTTTAAACAATTGTAAGTGGGTTTGCGCATGTTTGCGTTGAGGTAAGCACTGCTAACTTCCGGTTACAGTTTCTTATATACAGCTTCCAAATTGCTTAACGTGTGTAGGCATTGCTTACCTCTGTGCAAACAGGCTTAAACCCACTTACTGCTGCTTAAAAGTGCTTACTGACACCCCCACACTTGTTGTATCTTTCAGCTTTTCCCGGTTAGGGGTCGCCACAGCGGAACTCCAGTCCACTAATGATTGGCAGTAGATTTTTACATGCCGAGTTGCCAGCTCTGATGCACAAACTTCAACAAAGGTACGCCCATTCATGCATGTCTCCGCACAGAAGATGCTTTAGCTGAGAATCGAACAGGACAACGTCTTACTGTGAGGCGACAACGCTACCGCAGCACCACCACTGTACCCCCACACTAATTTCTTTAAAAGAAAAGAAAAAGGGGTCGATAGGAAAGTGGTGAAAAAAAGGAGCACAAAGAGGGAAAGACAGTAGGGAAAATAGCTAGAGATGTGCAGGAAGAGTGTAGGGAAGGTCCATAGCTGCCCATTTCTTCTACATCAATAGCTGTGCATATACACTGAATTTGGAGGTAGATTTGGACACTCAAAACCCGGGGACAGGGGTGAGGATAACAATAATAAGTTGTGATGCCAATTAGACCAGATTACAAGTGTCCATTCAACATGTGTGCGAAACGGACAGCTATGTATGGGGCGTGATTTTTTTTGTGGGAACAGATTGCCCTTTTCTTTTTTTTTTCAGGTGAGAGTGGGATGTTAGGGAGGGGTAGTAGGTATATTTGGGGAGGTAGGTTGGGGAGGTTAACAGACAAGACACACAAGACACATACAGGGGCGGTATATAACATATGTAGGCGGTAAACACCTTGACGAGGAGGGTTGTTGGGATATCGGAAGCCCACAAGCCCCCTAGTGGTAACAGTTCAACTGAGGTCCCCTCCCATGGACAGTCACCACTGCACCTTCACAGCCCCAAAGGTGGCTGTGCTGGAGACTGAGCTGCAGAGCTAGGCTGACTCTTTAATCGTGACATGCGGCCCTCGAACAGGCATAAAAGATCACCAAACTGCTCACTGATCACTCTACACACCATGACCCCGACCTGGCAATGGGTGACAGGTGCCTGTTTGCACCCACTCCCAGGGGGGGCAAGCCCCATCCCCTGAGGTGGTTCCACCCGAAGATGGTGCAGGACCAACGGACAGGGAGGTCCAGGGTTGGGCCCCAGACATGCTGGTGCCCGGTGCCTCAGCCAGCTGAGGTGGGACAGGTGGCTCCGCTGGCATCAGCCTTCCCAAGCATGCTATAGTGTTTAGATTTCAACATTATATATGGGTTGGTAATAGTCAGCACATTCCAGGGTTAGGTATAACAGCATACCTAGATATCCCCATTAACCCAGACGCCAGATACTGAACAGTTGCAGAGCAAACAAAACACATGCATATATGGGACCACATTAGTAATGAGAACAGCATGCAGGTACGTTGCTGGCACCATGCCAACAATGTTGGAATAATTCAATATGGCACATGCATGGGAACCACAAAATATTTATCAAACAATTGGACATTATCAGAGTCAGTACATACTTGGGATGGGTATGTTGATTATTGTTGGAGATATGTTGGGGGGAGAGAAAGATGTCAATTAACAAGTAGTATATTCCTGTACTCCACATTACTTTCCTAGTCAGTGCTGTTATCTGTACCTTACAAGTCTTACTACACTACCCTATAGACTTATATTGGACACTGATATGGCTGTCGACATCATTACAAGTGAACCGGTTTTACCTGCAGTATCCACCTCTTACCTGATATACCTGTGCAGGGAATGTTTGTTAACACTGACTAACTGTTTATACAGATACGCTTGGATTGATGTTTTGCACTATGCTATCCAACTCTTTCTGCACAGACTCTGGCCATGTGTTGACCACATGCTGGTGGGCCTGGACATATCTAGAATATTTCCCTCTTCCACCTTTAGTGACCTGACACATACATATACATGGTTTCCTACCCAGTTATATTATGTAGCACAGTGTGGGTGACAGTGACCAGTGATACCTTATTATTCAGAGAAACTGCAACACTCACAATCCCCTACAATACTAGGGTGGACGGTACCAGTACAGGTTATATCGGTCTTTATTTCTCAGCACAGTGTTCGTATCCAGCATACCTGTGGGAACAATGTTTGTTAGCACTACCTGACTGTTGGCACACAAGGTTCCAGATTACACATTAGTATTATATGCACACACATCTCACTCTGTTACTGTACACACTCTAGTCACAGCTTGACAACATGGGAGTGTAGATAGGACATACTTGAAATATTACTCTCCTACAGTTTCGAGGGTTGCTACAGTGACAGGTGTGTTCTCATGATGGTTGACAATCACTTGTATTCTCTGTTTGCTGGCTACACATCTGGGATCATCCCACATACTTACCAGGGGGACAGGCAGCAGATATGGGCACATATACTGGACATTCTGGCCTCATGTGTACAGTTGTGGGGTATGAATCTGTATGCAGTCTAATTCCACTCCCAGGATTCAGATCATGGCTGTGCTTGCTACAACTTAAACACTGTCAATCACAGTTGTGTCTGTTATATTGATATTGTTGTATATCTCCAATCTGCTTTCTGTCTTATTAATCCACTGTGCTTATGCATTCTGACCTTGTATAAATTCTCTTATACAAATTTCCTAGACAGTTATATGTTGTAGGATAGTGATGTGTAATACCTCATTATTCAGAGCAACTGCATATCATTCTTGTATTTCTGGGCACAGTGTTGGTATCTGATAGACCTGTGGGAGGAATGTTTATTAGCACTACCTGAATGTTCCTACACACAGTACCAGGTTCCACATTACTATTATGCACATACCTCTCACTCTGTTACTGTACACACTCTGACCACAGCTTAACAAGTTGGGGTGTAGATGGGACATAGGTGGCTTCTTAGTCACATAAGGCATTGGGGAGTTGCTAGTGTGCCAGGTTTGTTGTCATAGATGTGTGTCAATCAATTGTATTTCCTGTTTGCTGCCTATATGTCTGGAATCATCCCACTGATTTCCCAGGGGGGCAGGTTGATAGGAAATAGATATGGGCCACTTTAATAGACATTCTGAACATATCTGTACAGTTGTTGGGTATGATTCTGTATGCAGACTACTACCACTGGCAGGATTCGAACCATGGCTGTGTGTGCTAAAAAACAACAGTTCACATTTCAGTTGCATGTGCTATTCGCTTTTTGTCATCTGCATTTTCCCTGTTTACTATCTATGTGTCTCTCAGTTGTACTAAATGGCCTCTGAGGATTACACCTATCATATACAGGCATTCCAACACATTCAATTGATGGTGCATGGTGTGGGTAACAGTACTTAATACTACAGTACTATTACATGATTGCAAATCTACATTAACATATGATACAGAATATACACATGCAGTCCAGCAGTTAGATTTGTTTTGTCAGGATATTACACTTTTATTGCCATACAAAGAATATGAGACTCTTCCTGTCACCAGTTCAGGGTATGCAAGTGGCACTGGTGAGGTCATGGGTGAGATGGTCCCAGGTCTCCGCCTGATATTGGGAGCCCTGATACTGGCCATGCAGCAGTCTCTGTCCATGGTCTTTAACTAGGAGTCCTGCCATGACCTTGGACTCCTGGATGCCCCAGCACTGTGCCCAAAAGCAAATTCCTTCTCCCCTTACTGCCATAGTGCCTGCAAGGGGAAGCTACAACCAGTTATGAGATGCATTCCTGCCTCTTGGGTTTAAGTAGGGCTGATTTCCCGCACTTTTCTGTGACTGGCCAGTTTTGAAAAAGCTAAGATATGGGCAAACCTGCTTACCTAAGGTTGGCATTGTTTAAAGGGGTATACCACTGGGCACAAAGAGTTAGCTGGTCTACACATTGCTCACACCTCCTAAGCTGGCCTGTGCAATGCTTAGCATTGCTTTCATTAGACCTTTATTATAATGCCTTTTTTTGCATTGTGTTATTATTGATTACACCTGATATGTTTGCCTGGTATCCCTGATTGATGTGTGCGTACACTCTCTGGGGTCCTTGTGTTTTATTGGGGACTTCAACACTCTATTACAATTACACCTCACTTCTGGGCTTACTGCTGTACTCCAGTTCACATATTTATGTTATGTAGTGGGTTATGGCACATATGACTGCATACTGATGCCTTTCACAGGTTCAGGTCGGTTATACTATGGTGGGGACATGTTTACTACTACCTCATTCTTCTGTATTTCTGTGATAGCTTGGTGGATAACTACTGGGTCTATGGTGTGTAGGGTCCTGGGTTTGAGACCTGCATGGCTATTTAGTTTGTTGATGGGCAGAAGAAGGGCTGTTGAATACAGAGTGATTAAGGCACTTTTGAGCAGTTGTAAGCAGGTTTGTGTGATGGTAAGCACTGCTAACCTGCCATTACATCTGCTTACAGAGAGTTAGCTTTAGAATTGCTTAGTCAGTGTAGGCATTGCTTACCACCTCGCAAACAGGCTTATGCCTGCTAACTAGTGCTTAATTACGCTTACTACTACTTATTTGTGCTAAGATCTGCTTACTAGTGCCTTATTCATTATGATAATGACACCTCACGTGAATTTACTGTAGTATTACAGTTCATAAATATATATTATTTAGTGGGTTGTGCAACAAAAATATTGGTCATAATGTGCTTTGCCATGTAAAATAGAATGTACTGCAGTGGGACTCGAACCAGGAATGCCTGCTCGTTAGGCAAATGCTCTGCCCACTACACTATTGCTGTATTGCTTCATTTGCATATATCATCCTTGTTATCCTCTTCAACCTTTTAAGCTGCTTTAACTGTAGCTATGTGATGGGCACACCCGCGCACCTACTGTTAGCTTCAATCAGATTTTAAACAAAAAATATGGGTTTCTTCATTTTATTACTACATTCTGTTGCTGTTATACACAAGGGGGACTGTTAGTGGGGATATGCAGACATCTGTGAGTGGTCTCGCTCATTACATGCCCCTTTCAACTGTTCTACATTGCAGGATCATGTTTATTCTGAGAGCTCTGCTCTCAGACACATCCCCTGCACTCTTACATGCTCCATGTAAGCCTAGGAGCTCGGGCAGCATGCCTTAATAATATGCATAGCGTGCTGCCATCCTGCTCCTAAACGGTCACTTCCATGGAGGACTAAGCTAGTCCTGCACAGAAGTTTAGTAAATCTGGGGGTTACTCTCTTGCTTTATTCTTGAGATTAGGTATATAAGCATCATCAGTTTCTTGAACTTACTTTCCAATGAGAAAACAAATGTGATATAAAGAAAATTTATTTTGACTTTGGTATGTCTGAGGTATACTTTTCATCACTGACCAAACTGCCTTTTTTCTCTTCTATAAATGATAAAAGGTTAAATACCCTAATAGTTTTTCACTTCAGTATGTAGAAATGATGTGCACTAGATGTTCCTCATCTTGTCTACATATCAGCTTACAATTAAATACATCTCAAACTTTTGAATTCATTGTTTCAAATTCTCTGACAAGTTATTATGCAGTTGTAGAGATGTAGGTGGCTGAAGTTTAGATATGCTTGACAGAATGAAAACTGAGGATTTAATGCAATAAATCATAAGGCAGAACATGAAAATTGTTACAGTAAGTATTTTACCACATGAATAATAAGTGAAAAATAAAACAAAATAGTATTCACATTAATTTCGACAAGAACTGTGTGTGGTACTCCAACTGAGGTTTATGTAGTGATTGGTAAAGGGCATTATTATTGCCTTCTCTTTGGATTCCATGTCCTAGATATACACCTTAGCATTTATTGTTAGAGACAATATTTTTCTTTTCTTTATTAGTTTGTTTTCCAAAGGAGTGGAAGCATCAGGAGACATTTTCGGATACAACCCAAGCGCAAGGCACATATATCATTAACAACGCATATAAATGTGCAGTAGAAAACGTAAGAGTTGTTACAGGTTCAACTGTATAAGAAAAAGACAGAACAGAAAGTAAATATTTACATATATTCATACACATTACTAAGCAAGATCAGCTATTTACATATTTAATTATAGACAGGCACAGATTGTTCAACCAGCAGAGTATGCATTATTAGAAAAGTAGATGATAAAATTAGATATTGCTTTAATTACTATCTTAGCTTTAGAACATAGATACATATCTTTGTAACCTCACGGTCCTTTTCCTGTTCCACCAATCTCATACTCCCCCCCTTTTTTATTGTCACTTCTTAGGTGTAGCATCATACAGATGAAAGGCTATCATCTTTTTGGCCATACATCCGGCCTTGTAGTAATTTATCTTATCTTTCAAAACCCATCAAGCCATGGTGATATTAACAAGAATTATCTGTTTTCTTTATTAACTTTGTGAAGTCTGATACAAACATATTGGTCCGGATTCTGCAAAGTTCATGTAAGATATTTATGGACAGAACAACATGCTGAAGGAAAACTCCAGCATCCCTAGGGCAGGTGTGATTCCAGAAGACACACTAAAGGCAAACCGACTGCTTAAGTATTCAGCATAGATAATTAAGGATTCTACGTATTCCACTGTGATTCCAAAACACATCATATGCACACAACACATCTCAGATGAGACAAACAGCTATGCTGATTCCATGTCTGAAATTTTTGGTGCATACATTATGGACCCCAAGTATTTCGGGTGAAAACTGAAAAAAAAAAAAAACAAACAAAAAATGTAACCATCTGTTAATATACTGCCAACAAACAGCAGTGATGCAAGTAATAAAAGAGAATATGACTGTGCGTCATAGAAGGCAGTCAGCTCAAGTCAGAGCAAGGCTGCATTGCAACCAGTTGTTAAACCAGCAAATAATCGACAGACACCACCTAGACAGACAAATGGTGCAGGCTGTCTGCAACATGTGCCCCACACATGTCTGTGCAGACCCTGTGAGTAACCCTCCCCCTTAAATCTACAATCTGTCTTCCTCTGTATACTCACATCTGGGGTATTCCAGAGACACATGGGGGATCCTGTGAGAGTATCACAGAGAGGTGCCAGTCGTATCCTAGCCAATTTCCTGGCAGCAATATGAAGCAAGATGGATTACTACATACACTTCCCATCCACACCCATAGAGCGGAGAACTGTTTTGCACCAGTTCTATAACACTGAAACTCCCCCTGTGTACTTGGTGCAATGGATTGCATGTGCATACCTATCAAGACACCAGTACATCCAGAAGCAGACCGATACATAAACAGAAAGGGATGGTCATCCATCAACTGCAAGATGTGTGTGTAGCAGATGGCAGTATAACAAACATCATGTCAAACACACCCTTGAAGTGTCCATGATGCTACCATTTGGAGAGAAAGTAGACTCAGGGCTACATACCAGAAAGGTGAAGTTTTGGAGGAATTGCTTCTGGGTAAGTACAGGAACATAGCTAGGATGTAACTGAAGGATCCCCCATCAACAATATCCAGTCAGAACAGAAGTGTTTCAACTTCCCCAACAGATGACTGTGGTTATCCTCTTGAGCTGTGGCTAATGACCTTGTACTGTGATCAATCCAAACCCACACAGGAAAGCACCAACAGAGCATATGCAATAACCAGAAATACCACAGAGGTTGTATTTGGTGGTATGAAAGCTAGGTTCAGATGTCTGGAAACATCTGCAGGTGCACTGCAATACAAACCTGAAAAGGCAGCACAGACAATAATGATGTGTGCCATGCTGCACAACATGCTAACCAGAATACATGGCAGTCTTCCAGCTGCTGGTGTGGGTGAACTACTAGAAGAACAACAAATGTCTGAAGAGGGCATCTTCCAGTTATTGGAGTAGGATCAGGAGGACATAGGAGACAGAATTCACAGGAGGAGACAATGTAGAGTGCGATCAGAAATGTAAGCCAAGGCTACACGGCAGCATCTGACTCAGTCATTTGAGTCATGACAAGCCACATGTACATGTGTACACAGATTAAACAGTGACATTTAGGTGTTGCCCCACAACAACAACAACACACATTGCATCTAATGGCAAGGCCCCACAAGACGTACATATTGAGCATCACACATAACATGAGCCTAAGCTATTCCCACATGAATATATGCAAATGTATCAAAAACAAAAACATCAACCCAGGGCAGAACCGACATAGGTATGCATACACACTCAGTCTGTGTTATCACTGGATGTTCAACAATAAGGGACACACATCAGTGCTACACTTACATATCTGCATAATATCATAACACAAAAAATAGAAATCACACATGACATCATGCAGACATTTTTTGTTTCAGAAACATGCATCACATCACACTGATATTGAACTAATATGAGTCAACTATGTGTGCTATACTGTTGGACACACTCTAACGCAGTCTTGGTCAGCCTCACAAATGTCTTGCACCATGGTTCACCCTTCCATGACTATGTACAGACATAACATGCCTTGTTTGCTTCACAGAGCAGATAGATGGTGTATGACACCATGTTCAGATGAAGGAGCATGACCTCGAGTTGAAGGCTTTGTGATTGGCAGGACCTCAGCAGATGTACAATGAACTGACATTTGTTCAGGCTGGATCATGGACAGGGATTCCTGATGGCCAGTAGTGGCTCCCTGGACATGTAGCCTGCCTCTCACAGGTTGCAATATTCTGTGCATAGTCATGAAATGCAGAATCTTGCTAGTAGTACAATACTACTGCATTACCATAGAGGTCAGATTTTTCACTGACTGTGCCATAGCTATCAGACTGTCATTCTGAGCAGCTTGCCATAATCTCGCCTTGTCTGTGTTCTTGTCCTTAATGCATGATAGGTATCTGGTGTGCTACACAATCTGTGGCACAAGTAAGTGCATGGACATCTGAACAATAGCATGGCTGTTTCCATTCATTTCCCTGCAGCAAGAGCCACACACTTACTGACAAATGGCCATGCCCAACATCTGCTTGTTTATGTTTATGGTGACAACCTGTGTCTGATTGTTTTGTGGCTCCACCAGCAACAGTGGTCCCAGCTGTGCTGTGTTGGTCAATGGCCTCACCCTGTTCAATATCCACTGTGTCATCATCCTCTGAATTCATAGCTAAATGGGCCTCCACATCTGAGGATAAATCTGGTGCACTATCCATGTCAACTACATGCATGGATTATCCAAAAAAATGTCCTCTGTGCCAAGGGCAATACTACCATGCTGAGACACATCATGAATAACATCATGTTTACTGGATGAGCTACTGGATGTGCAACAAGATACAAAGACACAGATCATGAGAATGTGCCTACAGCACATGATGAATATAAAACACAATTGGCATATATATTTCACTGCAATGTCAGAGATAATACTGACTTCACTTGGAGTCTAATGTATGTATTTTTCACAGATTGTACATACCATAACTACATAATCTATTAATATGACCAACGTACATGACACATGTGAGGCATAAAAACATGATAACACACCTGGCAAACATTCATGTGGTATTGTTGTTAATCCACTGTGATGAACATCAACTAGTGTAGGGAAAAAAAAGACATTACAGATGTGACATTTACAACATGTACAAGTGAATACAATTAAAAATGATTGAATGTGAGACTTACACATACCACTTGTATGTGTACTTGAGGATTCCTGCTGTGTAGAGGTAATTCTTTGTGTGATGTCCCTCCTCTGTGTCAGTAATCAGGGAGTCTCAATCCTCACCACTGATAGTGGTGGAGAATGTTAATTTAGAACAAAAATAGATGCATATAGTATTTTCAGGTGCAGCTGTCTGCACCAAGCACAATTTCCCTTAAGAGCAAACAGGGAGCGTCCTGGGCTGGACTTTCACTCCAGACCTCAAATAAGACCCAACCTTTCTCTCTGCTGAAATCAGTACTCTGTGTCCATGTTCTGAGTAGCTGACACACATACTCTTTGAGACACAGATTAACCTGCTATACCACCTCCACCCAGACTATAAGGTCAATTCACTGCCACCAGCCAGCTACTTTAACAGTTTTACCAGGGTACCCAATTACTCTTAGTAAAATTAATACTTATACAAATGGTATTGTTAACCAATTGGCAAGACTCTCAGGAGCATGAAGCCACAGTGCCGCCAAATAAATGCAATTACTCTCAAAGGTTAAAATATTTTCTAAAAGACTAGCCACAATGAAAGGTATAAAATATTTAATAATAAATACTATAATAGAAAACATGAAAATACTCAGTATCTATTTACAATAAACATACAAGTTTCAATTCACATGAAATATAAAAAATAACAGAGATGGAAAGATTCAGACAGATACAGAAAAATAATACTTTCAGCTAATCTCACTATATTTTCATAGATGGCTGAATATTTACTGTCCCCTAGTTAAGTTACTTACTAAAGCAAGGTATGATGAAGTGGGTGAGTGGTTTTGTCAGTTAAAAAGCAGAGCACTGGGTCTTACTGACAAATCTATCACTACTATCTAAATAGAATTTTAGTGCTGGCTACAGGATGCCATCACATCTCGTCACCTGACTCTGTGCTTTCCACACTACACCCTCACTAGAAACTTGAACCAGGATCTGGCATAGATGTGTCACAATACACACCTAAAACTTTGCTATGGATTATTGCAGCATATGGGGACTATAAAAGAATTCCAGCCCTTTTATCCTTCCTGCAGAGACTAACCAGCCATTCTCTGGCACCATAGGGTAGCAATTAGTTCACCACTAAGAACAATAAGAGCAGGATCCCAGTCCAAACATTGCACCTCTGGCTGCATTCAGGCCTGTGAGATAAAATCTTTATGGCCTAAACAGAGTCATTTAATTTCAGGCTGTTATGCTGGCATATGTTACACATGCACTTCCCTGCTCTCTCTGTCTGGCATAGCTGGCACTACCTCATATCATCACAGTTTGTACTGTGGATCTTGCAAAGGAAAACTAAACAAAATGGCAGCACAGTCATGTATTTTTGAAAAATAACACTAACAACATCACATATACAATACAGTAATATGGGCTGTGGATACTTGATGTACATTGCAACTGTACACCAGAAGGGCCTGTAATGATGAATATTGACAAAGATGTTAGTCATCATGAGTGTTAAACATTATTGAAAGATCTGACGATGTCTCTGGAACATACATGGTCTTTCTTCACTTGATAATGCATGGCTTGCCCCTCCATTGGATGTACTTGTATTGTTCAAGGTTATGGAAACAACAATGTAATGGCAAACAGCAGTGCCATTACATGAGGTGGGGGCACTGACAAGGTAGTGTGCACAGCAACAGTATAGAGACACACACCTACTGTTCCTGGCTGTAGGCTCAAAGTAAATGCACTTGTGAATATTAATGCAATAAACATTACAACAGCAGTTTGCAGCGCTCTGCCTGTAACTCAGATCTACCAATTCATTAATTATACTTGTGTTCATCATTCTCACTTTGTGTGGAAGTTTTTTCATGCCTTAACTCTGCTACTGTAAATCAAACACTGGAATACATGAATGTGCATACTTAAGCAATATGCAGCGATTGCCAAAATACTCATCCCTGTACTGAACATGGATACGTACATGTCCATCCTGCAATATCCATTTCAGTCCTACCACCAGGGATTCATCACTCTCCTCTTGTTCTATGCAGTGGTGACAAAAATATTGTGATGTCATTGGGGGGCGTCAGTGGTGGTTCTCCACTGCTGGCATTCCTCGACCTCTCATAATGTGTGACATTGCTGGCTGCATGGAGATTCATGTCCAAGCAGCAACATCTACTGCTTCTCGGGAGTGGTTGTAGTCTCCAGCAACATTGATTATATTGGTAAGGTCTGTCCATATTTAATTTCTCCACACAGTATCCCCTGAATGGCCTAGGAGTCTCCCTTCATGTTGGCAGGAGCATCAATGATGATGTCATTTTCTTGGGCAAAAGTTGTCTCCCCTGGGATGGTGGGTCATCTGGATAACATTGATGCACACATGATAAGACTCATGGATGAGCAAATGTATGCATTTAAGTCAATTAACAACATATGAAAAACTAAACAGCATGCATTCCTGTGCAATGCAAATAGCTGTATAACACTAGTTGTGAGAACTACTGACATGATGGGAAAAGTATCAACATTGGCATCATACAACATCTGTAAAAACAACATAACCTGTAATATCTGCATACTTTGTGACTGTTATTAGAATCCCTCACATTACATATATGTTGAACACAGTTCCAAATACAACAGCATCATGCCAACACAGTCTGTGTGCAGTTCATGTTACAATACTAAATCACTTAACAATTAAACAACTTACGAAAGTGGCAGCATACCTTTGGAGTCGCAGGTAGTACAGGCTCATAGTAAAATAACACAGTACTCATAACATCTTTGTTATGAAGCATCATTGAAAAAATATTGGTATGAGTATAAGAATATGTTATAATGGGTTCCTATTATTTCCTTGAAGAGGCATTGAATTTGAAACCGCAAAATTTGAAACAATGAATGTCCACATAAGCGATTTCTTTCCTTGGGAAGGAAATTGCTTGGCCATCCTCATCAGTATGCCATTTTCCCCGCTGTAGTGCGGTCTTGGAGTTGGTATATTTAGTTAGGGGGGTGCGAGGGCACAGCCCCCCATGATGGGGGGAGTGGGGACGAAGCCCCCCACTTTGTAGTGTTTGTGGTTATTTGTTGGCGTTTGTAGGGTAAGCGATTTCTTTCCAAGGGAAAGAAATCGCTTATGTGGAGGTTTGATATTTTGAAAGTTCACAGTTTTATCACTGTTATCATTTGCATTTGAAATATGTCTATACAACTGCATATGGGACTGAACTCATCAATTTAGAAGAGCAACACTTGTATGCATGCATTTTAAGGCAACATTACTCAAGGAAATTATGGCAACTTCTGTAAAACTTAACATATGGATTAAATATGATGTTAAACATGTACATTTGGAAGTACCATTTGTGCCATACATAATTAATGAGGCTAATTAAAATTCAAGTTTTTGAATCCCATTAGTGCACATCTGTGTAAAACACCATTCTCTGTCAAAAAAAAAAAAAAAAACTGGTGTCCTGCATAAACACTCAATAGGTATCAGTAAATGGTACCATGTATGGCATGTGTTCATTTTCATCCAATAATCTTAGAGCAGGACATCAGCGCCACTTTCAAATATTGATTTTGATACATTTACTAATCAGACCATTGCTAACTGCAAACTGAGTGGTACCTCAATGAGCATGTCTCTGAGTTTCTGTTTTTCAGACTTGAAAGTGTTGCAAATCATGACGGCAACTTTGAGGAGGCTGAAAATTGTCCAAGAGCCAAACTGGACTGAGTAGGATATTACCCAGATGTTGACTGTTTATTCTGGAGTGGAGCAGAGGATGAGAGCCAGGCCCAGGAACTTCTGTATGATCAACATGTGGAACCAGATCATGAGGGAGCACCAATGGAGGATGGGATCTTCCACACTGAAGTGCAGGTTCATCATTGCTATGATGACCTGCATAAGAGGGATGCAGTTGAGCTTCAAAGGAGGGTCGATAAGATGTGGAGGTAACCATACATCCCTACAGAAACTACTAATATTTTATGTATGCCTTAGTATTCCTACAGATTTTAGAGATATTTATTTAAATCATATATGTCATATACATTTTCTTGTAACAACATTTTAGTTGATGTGTGACTTAGCTCATGGGGATAATTCATTAACCTTTGTAATCACTGTTCTCTCGACTATGGGTTTGATACCCATGTTGTTATTTTATCTGATAATGAATTAATAACAGCACCTATGACTTTGAAGTTGTACATATGTTTCACAACATTTAAATACATAATTTCACATAGCCACTGTCCTCGTGTATCACTCATGGCTATAGAGCCTAGGCCGTGGATGGCTGCTCATTTCATAGCTTTCCATTACAGTCCCACTATATGATTCATATATATATATATATATATATATATATATATATATATATATATATATATATATATATATATATATCATATAGATGCTTTTATTACCATGTTTTAGCTGCTATGGGAATGAACTTGTGTTGATAATCCATTGGACTTCATAACTGCTGCCCTTTTCAACTGTGGGTTCGATTCCCATGTTATCTGATCAAACAATTAAATAATTACCATGAACCAAAAACACCACAAAGAAAAAAACAAAAATCCAAACCAAAGAAACAAGTGATTGAAGGCTCTCCAGTTACTTTGTTTTATTCTAAGGATGATAAAAACACCATTTAAAACCAAGAACATTTGCAAAAAATAATGTCATTGAAAACTCATTGAGTGCTTTTATTCCTGTTGATGGGACATCATCAGAATAACTGCTTACACCATTCCTCTCCTTATATAACCTTATCTCCACCCATCTCATTAACTTAAAGTGACAAGCATCTATTCAACACAAACTGCATGTATAAAACCAAAACTGTTGTTCTTTAAAAACAACCAGGACCCCTGGATGTTGCATACTAAATAACACAACATGCCAATGAACATAATTCTTGAACATATGTGCTACAAAAAGTGGTGTTAACACTTCTTTTCAATAAATATTATTAAAATCCACAATTTTACAATGTTGTCATCTATGTTAAAATACTGCTAATAGAAACCATCTCATTTAAACCATATTTACCAGTGGCAATGGTCATTAGCTGCCATTTCAGTTCTCTTACCTCAAGACAGTCCTTCCATGATCTCCCTTTTTCATCTATAAATACATTGGGAGGAATTTAATAAAGCCTACACTTTTTTTTCCATGTAGGCATCGAGCCAAGCTGCTTACATGGCGTGAACAATATGAGATTCAGTAAGCTCTGTTGAGCGGCGCGCACACGCGCACAAACACAGAAAATTCTGTGACATACAAATGGACTCATAAGCAGGTGAACCTCATGCAAATGAGGCAGGTAGAGCAATCCAACAAGCAGATAGGCATCTGTCCAAGCTCCGTGTCAGTATTCATAGTGTACGCAGAAAAGTTCCATGTACAGGAATGCAGACAGACAAAAGGGGGTGCAAAACTGTACATAGCTGGACAGTAATCCCCTGAAAATGTAATACCACATATACACATGAGGAAAACTAGTATCCTGTATGTTGGAAAATTAAAGGAAATAAGTTAAAATATATATTTTTTCTAATTATCTCAGCATGTTTGAGCTGCACGCCGCAGTGTGTAAACAAGCCTTAAATAAAAAAAAAAACCAGAAAAAAAGAAATAAATATTATGTGACAGAAATGTATTACAGGACCTTGTGTGGGATCCCTAGAATGGTGCATTGGTGCTGTTGCTAATGTGATGAGGCTATGAAACTTGTAGTTTCCAGGCTGTGAGCATCGACATGTATGCAAATGGGGTGGAGTTACTGAATGCCAGAAAGGAGTAATCGTGTCCGCATAACCCCTTCATGTAGGCTTAGACCCATGTTGATGTTTACAAAAGATGTAGCTGATATCAGGGAGGGTGTGCCCACAGACTTCTAAGCTCTTTTGAGTTTTGGTGCACATGTTTGTTCAATGTGCCGCCTTGCTGAGCAATGGTTCATGGTAATGTATTTGATTAGCTTTGTCCCTTGTTTAAGCTATACTGCTAGCTGCGGTGCTGTGTGTGGCATCACTCACTGAAATGGGACCATTAAATGAAGTTAGTTATGTTGTAGGCAGGTGGAATGAATCATAGTAGTTAGCCAATCACATATTCTGCACTTACACCCTACAATCTGATTTTTCCCCAATACTCTGGACCATTGGAGTACAGACATGGGAATTTTAACTGAAATAATGCTAGGGGCTGCTGCAGGTCTGCTACATGTGTATGTGCCAGATGCTGAAGTCAATGCTGCTGCTGCTGACAATAGGCCTAGACAGAGAAGAAGAGTGTTCAGGCCCAGAGTAACCTTCCTGGAGCTACATGAGCTGGAGATTGTAGAGCACTACAGGGTGGACAGAAACATTCTTCAAGAACTTAATGAGCTCTGCCACCCTCAACTTAGACCCAGAGCCAAGAGAAGGGAACCCATCCAAGTGGAAACAAAGGTATGTGTAGCCCTTAGGATACTAGCTACAGGTACTTTCCAAAGATCAACTGTGGACATGATGGGGGTCTCAATGCCATCATCATCTAGGGTACTCCACCAGCTCCTGGATGCCATGCTATCACATGCCAGTGAGCACATTTCTTTTCCCCTCACTGCTGAGGCAAGGGCCAGCAATATGCAGCACATCTACCATGTAGCACACTACCCTGAAGTACTGGGTGCCATAGATTGCACTCATGTGTACACATCAGGGCACCAGCCAGTGAAGAGGGTAGAATCTATGTCAACCACAAGGGGTACCACTCCATCAACTGCTAGGTCATGTGCAATGCCCAGGGGATTATCACGAATGTGTATGCTGGCAGCCCTGGCAGTTATCACAGCTCTCATATCTGGCATGCATCACAGCTGTGCCAGATGTTTGCTAGGGGTGACATCCCACACAGCCATTTACTGGGGGATACTGGCTATGCACTAGAACCGTGGATGATGGCACCCATCAGAAATGCATACACACCATGGAACAATTCTATAATGAGGCACACGGACAAGCTAGAAACATTATAGAGAGTGTGCTTGGGCTTCTGATGTCATGGTTCTGGTGCCTTGATATATCTGAAGGAGCACTGCAGTACTCTCCAGCCACATGTGCACATATGTTCACAGTATGTGCCATGCTGCACCATATGAGCCTGTGGAAACAGCTACAGCAGGATCAGCAAAGGGAAGGGGCACACAGTCCCCCACCAATACCTATGTCACCACAGCCACAGTCACAGGAGGACTCAGAGGAAGAACCTCCTACTGATATCCCTGTAGGCAGATGTAGGTGTGCTCAGCATGCCCTGACTTTGGCTAAGAAACAATGCATAGCATGTTCACTGACAATCTAGGGACCTAGGGGCTGACACCTTACTCCTACTCTCATACATATGTTAAAATTGATGCCAGGCAACTCACACAACCTGTACCTATCCATGTATCAGCTGTGTACTGCTTGCATCAGACAGAGTCAACCATGACTTACACTTCTGTCAACTGCTGCATTCTCAAGGTAAGGCTCTATCCTAGACAGTACTTGAAAGGATTATTATGAAATAGTATTGTATGTAATGATTTGCTGCATTTATTTAAGTAGATATAGTGGGCTATTTGGACAAAAGTTAACATTCACATGGGACTATCGATACCCAGTCCACTAGAATGTGTTACTTAATATTCACTAGGCCTCATGGTAGGATTATTCACATTCAAAGATTCAAAGATTCAAAGAAATGTTTTGTCATTTAGGACCACACAAGGGCAGCCTAAATGGAATTACAAATGTCAGCTCATGAGAGAAAAGCAGTGCAAATAACATAGATACAGCGGTATCAAAGAATAAATAAGTATGAAAATAACAACACATATGATATGCAAGAGGTAGCTCACATTATATAAACACATTCAATACCCATTATCCAGTGATAAATAATAAATAAAAACCATCACCAAACCCCTACACTGTTACAATATGAATAAATAGAGACTCGTGATTAGCAGCTGTTTAGTTACCGTATTGCACTTGTTAACCTTAGATGTGAATCAGTATAGCCATCACATTGCATAATTGTAATGCTGGCAGTAATTGCTCAAAGCAGCAGGATTTAATGAAAAAAAGAGGCTTCAGTGTATCAGGTATTATGGTTGGTGTCCATGTTAATATGTCGCACAGCTGTAGGATGCAAACTGTTTCTGAATCAGGTAGTCCTACAGCAGAAGCTGTGGTACCTCCTTCCAGACACAAGCTGTGAGAACTAGTTGTGGGCCAGATGGGTCGAATCAGCTAGTATTTAGTATGCTCTCTTACTTGCTCTTGTAAAGAAAAGCTCCTGAATAGAAGGGAGGTTTGTGCCCAGGATTTTCTTAGCCACCGTCATCACCCTATGTAGTTTCTTCACAGCAACTATGCAGTTGCCGAACCATGCTATGAAGTTGCTAGTGAGGATGCTGCCGATAGCTCCCCTGTAAAAAGTGATGATCAGACAGTGGGAGCCTGGCCGTTTTGAGCTTTGTCAGGAGGTGAAGCCTCTGTTGAGCCTTCTTGACAATATGGTTGGTATTAACAGCCCAGGAAAGGTCATCAGAGATGTGAAAACCCAGGAACTTGTTTATCCTGAGTTTCACAAGCTTATCCACCAGTTGCATTGGTATGACAGTGTTGAATGCATAACTGAAGTCAATGTACAGCAGCTTTAAGTAGTTGTTCCTCCCTTCTAGGTGTTTTAGTGCAAGGTGTAGTGTGACAGATATAGCATCCACAGTCAATCTATTTGCTTGGTATGCAAACTGGAGTGGATCAAAAGACTTAGGCAGAATCAAACAAAGATGTTTCTTCACAATCCTTTCAAAGCACTTCATGACGTTTTAGGTTAAGGTGACCAGTCTGAAGCCACTGAGGCAGGTAGGGCTGGGTTTCTTCAGAAGTGGGACAATACTTGTTTCCTTGAAACCCAAGGAAACTTTTTCTTTAGCAAGGGATGAGTGGAAGATGTCTGTCAGTACCAGGCATAACTGATCAGCACACCCCTTCAACACCTTGCCAGATATGTTGTCTGCTCCAGCAGCCTTCCTAGGATTCACCTTCTTAAGCTGAAGTCTCACCTTCTCGGAGTTTAAGGTGAGCACTATGTCCTCTTTGTCAGTGTTTGTT
The DNA here is from genome assembly GCF_019279795.1 of Protopterus annectens. NCBI lineage: Eukaryota > Metazoa > Chordata > Ceratodontiformes > Protopteridae > Protopterus > Protopterus annectens. Next base: position 914,960,320 of record NC_056744.1, read on the forward strand.
TTAAAAGGTACAGTGGTGTTCTTCTCCTCAAATCTGCCAAAGAAGAAGTTCAGTTCATTTAGGAATTCCAAGATATTATCACATTGGGGTGCTTTGGTCTTATAGTCCGTGAGCTGCTGTATCCCCTACCATAGGCTTCTTGTGTCCGTCACAACTTGGAAGCAGATCTGAATGTTCCTCCCATACTCCCTCTTTGCCTCTTTGATGCCATTTTTCAGATTTAACCTGGCCACCTATAACCTTTCTTTGTCATTTGCCTTGAAGGCTGTGTTTCTTTCCTTCAGTAGCTCATAGACATTCCTGGTGATCCAGGGATTCTGATTAGCTCTTATAGTGATGGCTTCCTTGGTAGTTACATCCTCCATGCATTTATTTACGTAGGCAAGAACTGATTCAGTATAGGTGTCTATGTCTAACTGGAGGTTGTTCATAGCTGCTTCTTTGAAAACCTCCCAACAGGTGGTATTGAAACAGCCCTGAAGGCAGTCCATGGAACCCTCCTGCCAGACTCTGATCTGTTTAGTTGTCATTTTTTCTCTGATCAAAGCTGTCTTATAGGTAGGCAGAAGCAGGATAGCAGTGTGATGAGAGTTGCCTATGGTGGGGTGCTTCAAAGCTTTAAAGGCTCCTTTAATATTGCAGTAAGCTTTGTCTAAAGTATTTTCCACTCTGGTGGGGAAATCCACATACTGATAAAAATGGGGTAGCACCTCCTTAAGCTCAGCTCTGTTGCAATCACCCACTATCACACATGCAAATTCTGTGTTTCTGATTTGTAGCTCACAGATAATATTATGGAGTTTATTTTGAGGTTCAGTGGTGTTAGCAGTTGGGGGATGTACACTGCTGTGACATATACCCCACTGATTCCCCTTGGTACCTAGAAAGGTCTGCATTTTAGTGTCAATATTTCCACATTTTCAGAGCAGTATGATTGAACCGGCTTACAGTCTTTGCACCATCTGTTATTAACATAGATGCATACACCACCACTTTTAGCATTACCACTCTATGCTTTGCATATATCTGCTCTAAAGAGAGTTAGCCTATCTAGGTTCATAGCATTGTCACTAATGTTACTGTGCAGCCAGGCCATCAGTCAAGGGAGATGTTAAACAGTGGGGTCACATGATATTTTGACTTCTGTGTATCTCAGTAGAACATATGGTGATGTTCCCCCACCCCCAACACAGCAGTGCTCCCATATAACTGCTTTCACAGTGATTCATCAATGGTATATCAGCAGGCCAGGCAATCTCAGGGCAGTAACCCAGAAATTGATCATACATTTCTATGTCTCACTTAACGCAGGAATAACAACATACATATGCATGCCATTGAGCAGAATTAGCATGGGTAATAGTGTTGATGGTTCTAATCTAGAAGTATCCAAGTCTTTTGGATGTGAGGTATTATTATATATATATATTTTTTTGGTACAGACTGTCAGTCTGTGTGCGATGTAACATTATGACCCTCTGTCACATATAAATTACATCAGAGAGCTGGAGAATGCCATGGATATTTTGAGTGAAGTGCAGTACTGCAGAAACAGGGACAGAGGTCATTGACTGTAACAGAAAAGATCCCAGACTGGAGTGGGCTGGAGTCACTTTATCATTACTGACAATCACAATGGGCATGCTCATACACTTAGTTAAACTCAACACAATTCTGTTGCCCCTTGATCAAAATAATCTGATATTTATAGATATGTGTATACATATATGTACACATATCAGTCTGTCACTGTCTATCTCTCACATAGATGGTATAACTATCTCTATGTATTTACAAATACATATATACCTATATATACCCAGGGCTGGCCTTAGCTGAAATGGCACCTTAGGTGAAGTAGTGCTCTGGTGCCCTTTAAGCCCCACCCACACCATACTCATGAAACAACTCTAGTTGAGCCAGACCCACAGGTAGGTCACTCCCCAAGAAAGCCACTCCAGTCATTTCCTTAAATTATTTAAATGCATAAGAAGAAAAAGATACCTTGTAATATAATTAAACTGCAACTACCTTTGTGTACATATTTTAACTGTCTTTACACACAGTGCAGACTGGATAAGTTGTTGACCACAACTGAGCTGAAAATATAAGTATCTTGATTTTTTTTTGATTATTTTTACAGATTACTGTTTTTAAAATTTAATATATATATATAGCACTTTGTCTATTCTGTATCTTTACAAATCCTTATCTGTTTAAAAACTTTCATTTGTGTCTCTAGTGCTTGCTGTCTGTAGGCTATTGTTTTAACTGAAGCCTTTCCTCTGTGTAATTATCTTTTGGCTAGTGGGGGCTGGTTCTTTTGTGTTCTTGTAAAAAAAAAAAAAAAAAAAAAAAAAAAAAGCTGTTCTGGTATTTAAGCCCTAACTTTGATAGGGTTTCTGTCTTTACACACAGTGCAGACTGGATAAGTTGTTGACCGCAACTGAGCTGAAAATATAAGTATCTTGATTTTTTTTTTGATTATTTTTACAGATTACTGTTTTTAAAATTTAATATATATATAGCACGCTGTCTATACTGTATCTTTACAAATCCTTATCTGTTTAAAAACTTTCATTTGTGTCTCTAGTGCTTGCTGTCTGTAGGCTATTTTGTACCACCCGCCCTCCCTGTTGGTGTCTTGCTCTTATACTTGGTGACTTTGCAGTTGCCCGCCCCTACTGTGACACTCCTCCCAGTCTAGTGTCATTAGCTCATTCTGCCTAATACAGAGAGAACATTTGATAAGGCCTTCTGTTCCTCCTTTTTCCCTTTCAAAAAGTAAAACAAAACTTTTTTTTTTCTTTCGCCTGAACCTCCTTGTGTTCTGACTGTGCTTCTCAAACATTTTGGAAATATACAATATATTTCAGAGCATTTATTATAACTGTAATAGCCTTAATATTGCTACAACTCAAGTTGCACTGCATCTGAAGTGTTTGTGTGTTTTAGCTGCTTTTCTGTATATATAGACTTTTCTGTTTCTTTTACTAAATAAGCTCTGTAAAGTTGTTTTATTGCATTCCTGCCTGTATTTCTGAGGGTTTTTTTGCACTTTTAAAGTTTGTTTTTGCTTAGTTTAATTGGTAGGCTACACACTCAAGTGCGCTAGCCGAATTAAAGCACTCACTGTGTTTCTGTACCTAATTTTTTCTGCTACTTTGTAAAAAAAAAAAAAAAAAAAATCCTTGTTTCCCGCCTTTACTGAACTAGAATAGTCCAGTCTTCAGGTATTGCTGATCTCTGGGCTGTGTCATAGTTCCTGTGTTTCCCATATCCTTATTTGGATAGGAGGAAGCTTCTTTGTTCACCAGTGAGAGTGGGGAGCTCTGAGCAGCCTATCTGTCCCTTGAGGAGTGGTTCCAGCCCAGTGACCTGTAGCTTATGGTCCGTTTTGTGTCATAGTTCCTGTGTTGCCCATATCCTTATTTGGATAGGAGGAAGCTTCTTTGTTCACCAGTGAGAGTGGGGAGCTCTGAGCAGCCTATCTGTCCCTTGAGGAGTGGTTCCAGCCCAGTGACCTGTAGCTTATGGGCCGTTTTGGGCCATTTCCTATCTCTTTCTAACCCCCTGCCTTAAAGCCAGCTTTAGCGCACTTTTGCGCTTGTAATTTAAAGTTTGTCCTGTTTTTTGCATTTACCTGTTGAGGCTACACACTCATGTATGCTAGCCTGTGTCACATATTTACTGCATTTTCCTGCTATTTGTTGAAAAAAAGAAAAAAAAAATTATCCTTGTTTCCCGTCTTTCCTAACCTAGAGTAGTCCAAATACAGGCTTTGCTGTATTCTGGACTTTTGGAAAGTTCCTGTGTTGCCATTTCCTTTCTTGGATTAAGGGAGGCTTCTTTGTTCACCAGTGGCAGTGGAGAGCTTAGAGCAGCCTATCTATCCCTGGAGGAGTGTTCCCAGCACAAGAATCTGGTAGTCTATTGGCCGTTTTGGGCCACTTTCTAGCTCTTTCAAATCCCCCTGTATAAAACCCGCTTTGGCGAGGTTTTTGCGCTTGTTACTACTCAGCCAAGCTCCTCGTGGTCCTGCAGAGTGGTGCTAGCAGCAGAGAGGCTAAAAGAGTGACTGCTAACCTGATAAAAGTGTTTTTTCCTGCTACTACCTGGGCAACTGTCCGATCTAGCTAAACTGCAAATATTTCTGCTTCTTGAACTGTTTTAAACTGTCTAAAGTTGTTTTTGCACCTGCACTTTTAAAGTTTGTCCTGTTTGTTGCATTTACTTGTTGAGGCTACACGCCAAGCGCCGCTAGCTGTTACATATTTATTGCAATTTCCTGCTGTTTGTTGCAAAAAAAAAAAAAAGTTATCCTTGTTTCCCATCTTTCCTGACATAGAGTAGTCCAAATACAGGCTTTGCTGTATTCTGGACTTTTGGAAAGTTCCTGTGTTGCCATTTCCTTTCTTGGATAGAGGGAGGCTTCTTTGTTCACCAATGGCAGTGGGGAGCTTGGAGCAGCCTATTTGTCCCTGGAGGAGTGTTCCCAGCACAGGAATCTGGTAGTCTGTTGGCTGTTTTGGGCCAATTTCTAGCTGTTTCAAGTCCGCCTGTATAAAACCCGCTGTAGTGCGGCGCGTGATTTTGTGCATAGCGCGCACGGAGCAGCCCCGCTTTATTTGGGTTTGAGCCTTGGAACTGATCTAGTTCTCATAATAAACACCCTATTCCTATGCTAAAGCCTAGCACTTGCTCACTAAAGCAATTATATAAGTCAGCACTAATAAATTAAAAGCACTACACCCTCACAAACTCTCCTTGAGTAACTTGTTCCCCATTGGCCCTTTTTTCAATTATAAAGGAATTCCCAATACTATTCTAGCATGTCCAAAGGTCAGTTGTCAATCTCCTCTCCGGTCCAGCTGGTGAACCTGGGAATCTTGAGGCAATGTTACAACTGCCTAATGTACACAGACAACCCTCTCCTCCTCCCAACAAATTCCAACACATGTGAGAGATGCAACCATATAACCAAACTGGAGGCTAAGCTCAACTCAGTACTGGCGTAACCAGTCAGGAGGAGAAGGAAACCACACTCACTACAATTCCAGTCTCACATAGACCTACCACGACAGCAAACCAAACACATAAACACACAAAACATACTTGAGGCTCTAAATAAAAATCTGCCTAAGCAGCAGAGACCTCCAAAGCAGACACCCAAGCAACCGCTACCCCAAAACAAAACATGTGCAACACATATCTCACAAAGCCAGTGTGCCGAACAGTCACAGCCCTTAAGGCTAAACAACACACCTGATACACTTATAATAGGTGACTCTATCATCAGGCACACTGACGTCCCGCTCACCAGGCTGAACAAGGAGAAGGTCACAGTGAGCTGCCTATCGGGCGCTAGGATCCGCCACATAACATAAGCACTCAGGTCACTCCAAGGCAAGTACAAATATGACTCAGTCATTGTCCATGCTGGTGTGAATGACCTGAGACGTACCTCCCTGGACTACATGAAAAGAGACATAGAGGAGCTCTCTGAGCATGTAGCCCAGGCCGGTATGACCCTGACCTTGAGAAGCATCTTACCCTCACCAAGAATGATGCCACAGTATGAAGACAAGATTATCAATTTCAACAATTGGCTTAAGTATTGGTGTCATTCAAAGGGGATGCAATGCCTGTCAGCCTGGGATGACATGCTCGACAAGGACGGCTTGCACCTGTCACCCCTGCTGGGCCGGATATTGGCAAAGGCTCTTGCTATCCCCATAGTGCCTTTTTTAGGCAAGGCTCAAAAGACAAACCCACCTTCATAGGTATCACAAGGGATAAGAAACTAAGAGTAATGCTACTCAACGCCAGAAGTCTAAACCTCAAGATGCACGCACTCGAAACTCTCCTTAGCATGGAGAACATCGATATCTGTGCAGTAACAGAAACCTGGTTCAAGGCTCTCGAGAGCACCCCAGCACTACCAGGTTATATCTCATACCATGCTTTTCGGCCCCAAAACTTGGACCGAACCACAAAAGGAGGGGGAGTATCAATATTCGTCAAAGATACCCACACCTCCAGGTTGGTGGCACAACATGAAGCATCAGAGACTATCCATGTGCAACTAACAGTGGGTAAAACTGCCTTCCAGTTTATAGCCTGCTACAGACCACCCTCCCAAACCCAGGAACCCCACTTGGCCTTCCTGAGAACACTGGAAAATATGAAGGTCTCTCCAAACACCATTATATTGGGTGACTTCAACTACCCAACCATAGACTGGGAGCATTACTCTAGCTCCAACACCCTAGCCCAAAGGTTCCTAGAATTTATAAACTCAAATGCTATGGAACAACTTGTTACCACTCCCACAAGAGGGGAAAACATACTGGACCTGATCATCACCAACATGGGGACTCTATGCTCCAGACCAGAAGTGCATCCCTCACTGGTAAGATCAGACCATAAACTAATCTCACTGGATATTCACATCCCGACCCCACCCCATGCCCAGAAAACCACAGTGAAAAACTTCTCTAAAACAAATTTCACATTCCTCAAAACCGAGGTGGAATCCTTCAAAGCCCCCAGGCCTGTGGATAATACGGCCCAGACCACAAAATCCTTTATAAACGCATTCTATGAATACCTTCAGGAATGCATGGATCATGCAATCCCAAATAAAACCAAGACCCAATCCTCCAAAGGCAGACGTCCTGTCTGGTGGACCCCAGCCATAAACAAACTATACAATAGAAGGAGGAAGCTACTACATGACAAAGCAAAATCCCAAAAAGGGAAGGCATCTCTCATCAGTATTAGCAAAAAACTACGGGCACTCATAAAATCGTCTAAGGCCAGCTTCGAGAGAAAAATTGCACAGGACACTAAAGATAATCACAAGGCTTTCTTTAGTTATGTTAGGAACCTGGGTGGGAATTCCCAGATATGCTCAGAATTAGTCCAAAATGACAAAAAATACACCGAACCCACAGACATTGCCAACATCCTAGCTGACAGGTTCAGCGCAAACTTCTCCCCTCCCACCAAAAGGGCTAATATCTATCCCAGCAGAGTGCTGCCCCCCCTGACATCTCAGATGCTCAGGTAAGAGCTGCCCTCTCCAAAGCAAGAAACACAGCATCAATGGGACCAGACGGTGTCCTGGGCTTCATCCTACATGAACTCCAAGAAGAGCTAAACCCAAACCTAAAACTACTGTTCAATCTCAGCCTTACTACAGGATATGTACCCAAAGAGTGGAGTACAACAACAGTGGTCCCTCTCCACAAAGGTGGTGCCTCAACGGATCCTGGAAACTATCGCCCCATAAGTCTCACTAGCTTGGTCTGCAAAGCTATGGAAAGGATCATCATGGACCTTATAAATAAAGATATTGGGGACCTACAGACACTGGATCCTACCCAGTTTGGCTTTGTTAAGGGCAGATCCTGCCTCTTAAACCTGGTCAATTTCTTTGAAACAGTCACCAAGGCCATTGACAAGGGAAGGTGGTCCACACAGCCTACCTGGACCTTGCAAAAGCCTTCGATACAATACCCCACTGGCATTATAGATAAGCTCACCAGCTTAAATATAAACCCCTATGTCACTAGATGGGTTGCAAACTGGCTCAAGGACAGAACCCACATGGTTAGAATAGCTGGAGCCATGTCAGACTCCAAACCAGTTACAAGTGGCATCCCACAAGGCTCAGTCTTGGGACCTCTCTTGTTCGGTGTATATTTCTCGGAGGTACAGGCCAACATGGAAGGACTGTGGCTGACCAAGTTCGCAGATGACTGCAAACTGGGCACCATAATAGACTCTCCAGCCGACACAAGCATCCTCCAAAAGGGCCTCATAGAAACAGACAACTGGTGCCAGAGCCATGGCCTCAAGCTAAACGCCAAAAAGTGTATAGTCATCCCCTTTGGAAAAAACAAAGTGCCCACAAATGACCACATAGGTGGTAATCCATTAAGTACAGAAGAAGTAATTAGGGACCTGGGGACCCAAGTTGATAGCAATCTCTCATTTGACAACCACATGGCCAAAGTGGTTAGAAATACATTTTTATAGCCCACCTAATCATGAAGGGATTCACATCTAGATCAGGGGAGGTCATCGTGCCTCTTTACTCATCCCTCATCAGGCCCATAATTGAGTACAATGCCCCTTTTGGGATGTACCTTACCAGACACCTGCAGCAGCTGGAAAGACCCCAAAAGTACCTCACCAAGAGGATCAAGGGGCTCAAACAGATGCCGTATGCTGCTCGGTTAAAGAAACTCCAGCTCTACTCAGTGGCATACCGCCTGCTCAGAGGCGATCTGTGCCTGACGTATAAAGCCATGTCCAACCCGGAATTAATGGACATGCTGCACCTCAGAAAATCCAAATCCCATCGAGCTACGCGCTTGGGGGAGTTAAACCTCAGCACTGAAATAAATAGGACATGCTGGAGGGACAGATTCATAACCCAGAGGCTCCCTTCACTCTGGAATAAAATCCCAGTCCAGGTTAGGCAGAGTCCCTCATTGACTCTCTTCAAGAGGAATCTTGATGAGTGCATGGGAGATCGTAGGTTTACCCCGGGTATCACTTCTGTGTCACTGTTAGACAGAGGCACAGTATACTAACCTCGAAAAAGGGCATAGCAAAATTAATTTAAAATGGGTGGCGAAAGCCATACACACTCTGGCTAGGCTTATAAATGCCCTAGGGCAGATAGCCTAGTATGAACCTATGAACCTATGAACCTAAGAACCTATATCTCCTACTTTAAATACCAAAGCTGGATCATAGTCAAATAGGGCCCTAGGCAGAATAACAGATCAGCCCCCCCACACACAGCAACCCCTCCTGCAGCAGCCCCCTACATCCCCAACAACAACTCCTCAACAGCCATTCCAGTGTTTCATTACTTGGCTATTTCTCACCACTTACCATACACACTTTTCAAATCTCTCAGTGTGTATACTGTTTTCTTATTTGCTTCTACAATGATTACAGATATTGAAATAAAATAGCACAAACACAGATACCCATTTGCTAAACAGACAATACAGAGTCTCACAATGAAAACAGACAACATGAGCAGTAAACTTCTTTGCCCTTGAAGCTCACATTCATTGAAACGGCAAAACTCACATTCATTGAAATAGCATGAAAACCCACATTCATAGAAAATGCATCTGGACAGTGGAGGATTTAGTTTACCTTTGGGCTGTTTTCAAAACAGACTCCTTGCACACATTTTTAGGGACATACATACATGTATTTGTTCTTTGATTCACCTTCCTGATTGTATTAAATTATATTCCTTCTATAATACAGCACCACTTGTTAGAATGGGTTTTAAATTTGTAGTTTTAAACATTCTTTTAATAAGCAATGAAACAAAAATGTATAAACGAATAACTACCCATTTCAGAAAATTCAACCATAAAAGGCCACTCAAGACCTCTGCCATTGCAATCCACCAATATCACTCAATATGCACAGGCTCTGCAGAAGTAAAATCATTTGAATAATTCTACATTAAAGAAATCTGTAACTAATGAAGAGGTTGCTACTGGCAAACAACTTTACATCTGAATGTTTTATCCACAAATTCAGTACCTGCTGCCCTTGAAGAATTAATTGCCTATATCACATTAAAACATTGGTAAGTTGGTAATATTGCAATAGGAAATGACCAACAAACCAACAAGTTCATAGTCACTAGGTATCTCATACAAAGAATGACATACTCAGGAGTGTAGAACCCCTATCCCCCTTATAATGCACCAACTAACAGCAATCATATGGCACTGCAATATCAGCACTCCATCTGCATGGTGTGGGAGCAGAATCACACCCTTCTGCACCTAAGACAATTATGCTACTAACACTGCTTTGAGATTCTACAACACAGTGTGCCATTTGATAAACAAAAAGCAGCTAGTTGCACATTGAAAACAGACTTAGCATGAGCAGCAGTAAACGTTCTTTCTTTGAAGCTCACAATTCTGAAACTCATAATCCCTTGAAAATGCACTGAAACTCCTAATTCCCTGAAAATGAAACTCAAACTCACATTTCTGTCAGCAGTCTGGGTAGTTGGTATACAGCAGTGGTTCCCAAACCTCAATGAAATGACTGATTACTTAAAATAAAACATTTGTGCATGAAAATGCTAGAAAACAATGGTGCCCATTTTGCCTGTTAATTCAATGTTAACATTTAAATGAAACTCAGTGATTAAGCTAGCTGTCTCACAAAATGTTTGCACACATTTTCTAATGCAAAGCCCTAGTAACACTTTGACACAATTATCTACATGTTTGATTGTCCAATGCAGTCCCCCCTGTTAAATGGAAAGGGGAGGGGGGGGGCTCTCTTGTCCCATCTTTGTTGGTATTGCAGACAGACAAATGCAGATAACATGCATATGTTATGGTTATGCACTGATTTGCAAATCAATACTGCTACATCTCTTTCAAACTTCACCCACAGTACACATCCAGATCCAGCTCACACATGCCATACTGGAAATAATCTTGACTTTAAACTTGTCTCTACCAAAAACCATCAAATAATACCTCAAAAAAACTAAAAGTCACCACCACTGTCCCAAATCATCTCCTCACAGAATATCTAACACTAGCAGCTGAAAGCTTAGCTTACCACACCTCTACCTTAATTAACAGATCAGTCCAGGAGGCATATTTCCCCTTCATTTGAAAAAAAGCCTTCATCCTCTTGCTACAAAATGATGGCCCATTCTCTGACATTTCTAACTTCAGACCCATAGCTATGTTATAAAGCATCTCAGACATCTTTGAAAAATCATTTCACTCAGACTCAAAATTTTCCTCTTCAAATTTGATCTCTTCTCACCATGCCAACATGGGGTCCATCCCTCTCACAAGACCAACAATGGTCAGGTCAGCTTTCACTTCTTAACATTGCAAATACACTTAGAACTGGAACCCTCTTAGTCAACTCAGTATTACATGATTTCTCTAACACCTTTGATACTGTCTTCTTCACAGACACTTCAAGATAGGCTTACCATACAAAGCCATGATGCAGTTCAGATCTTACTTTCACAATAGAACTCAGAGTATAAAATGGCTTCAACACTCCACATCCAAGTCAGAGTCTCCCAAGCATCTATCCTTGGCCCATTTGATGATACATTAATTGAACTAGTCCAAGTCACTAAACTACTTAGAATCACTATTGATGTCAACTAAAATTGACTACTGGAATCGAAAATTGGATCAATACATTTAACAAGTAACCCTTAAGGCCAAATAATGCTGTGGTTGTCTGATACTTCACCATCATGATTACATTCTGAAGTATTGAGAAGTATTACAGCTTTAAGAGTGATTTCTGGTGGCAGTTTGGCACAGATGATTAAACTATGACCCATGAATGAACTTCTTCCTTTAATTCCAGATGTTATTCCTTGACTATCCAATTCATGTCTCTGCTGTGGAGCTCTGAACATGTTTCATAAAGAGATGCTGCTCCTGATCACCTTTAGAAAGGAATAATGATTTGTAGTGGGTTCAATAGCTAGGAAATGAAAAAAAAAGAGAGGGAGAGTACAGTCTCTTTTCAGTGGTAGCATAGCAGCCCTTTTGCAACCTATATCTGTAGCACAAGCTGTAATCCTATTTCTCTAGCATAAACTGTAAA